>NW_019154164.1:3521935-3545725 GCF_002288905.1 Enhydra lutris kenyoni | reverse complement strand
TGGTCATTTTCTAATATAATTCAGACATTTTCTTTGTGGGATCTACCCTTACTATCAGGGACACACTGGTCATTTTCTAATATAATTCAGACATTTTCTTTGTGGGATCTACCCTTACTATCAGGGACACACTGATGGAATTGTGGTGGAATCAAATGAATACAGGTATCTAGAAGTTACAAGAAAGCCAGCTATAATGGAGGTAAACCATGGTATAGATATTTGTACAAGTAGTAAATGACTCTTACACCATGTATCACTATATTTGACTTTGGGGTACATTTTTCACTTTACATTTAAATATATCAGCCTTAAGTTTTGGAGCAAATGGACAAAAATATATGTATAGCGGCCATTCCATTTTCACATCTCCTATATATACTATATCATATATATGCTTAATAATAAATGTCTTGCTTCTGTATGACTTAGTAGATTTGGATTTATTGGCTGGCTCTGTGACCTTGAGCAAGTCATTCTTCTTCTCTGGGCCTTTTTTTTTCCTGTTTGTAAAATAAGAGGTTGGAATAGGGGTTGGGATAGAGTGGTTTCTCTCTAAGGTACTCTCTTAGCTCCAATTTTCTCTGCTCACAAATTCACTCTCACATCGGCTTATACCTTCTCTGGGGTCAGATGACATTTAAGCACTGTATTTGAAATACCTTTCTTGATAGTAGCTGGTCTGGTGGGTCTATAGAGGTCCAGAGGTGAACACAAATCTGTCTTCCTTTCTATTTATATGTTAAGAGTTCCTACTTTTCTGAGTTAAAGTGAATAAAAATATTTATGTCACCAACATGGAAGTTACGGCAGGCGATAGCTGTCCAGCTTTAACAGCTCACTGGCTTCAATCCCTATCAAAACCAGGCCTCAAGGTACCTAGTGCAGTTGTAAGCCCAAGTCACAAAGACAATAACCCTGAAAAGATCTGAAAAGGAATGTACTGCCCATAAAATATGACACTGGTTTCTTTTAGTCATCGAGATTGGCTGCTATCATTTATACATATTTTCTCCTCAGAATGTAACTGAGAGAAATTTTGGAGCCTGGCTCTATGGCTACCCTTGTTTTCTGACAAATTGATACAGTGACTGCCAGAACAATTATACTTAGGTTATCACAAGTACATGTATTTGTGAGAAAGAGGTATCATTTTCTTTTGATGACATAGGGCCATGTATTGGTTTTTGGTGCTATCAGTATGAATTAGGAATCAGTATGAATTAGTATGCTATCAGTATGAATTGCTATCGTAATGAATTACGAGCACTATTTATTACCAAAAGTAAATTTGACAATTGGAAAATTCGAATCCGTAAATTCAGAAACCTTCCTTCTGGGAAATCACCTGTTATTGATATCAAGGTCATTTATGATTGCCCCACTTAGGGAAGCAGTAGAGAAGTTGGGAGTTGAGTAAATAATCACTTCAGCTATGATCAAAGAATTATCTGGGGACAATCTCTTATCAGATGGGTTTTGATGCAACTTGTTCTCTTGATCACTTTTCCTTGGATCCGAGCTTTATTCAACACCCCCTCAGATTCCCCCCTCCCCACCAATTTGTCTCTTCATGTGCAATGTTTTGACCATCAGGTATCAAGCTAGAGCTGGAAATAGGAATCAATTCAAATAACCCAGAAACTACACTGTCCCAAGCTATTTTGGACACATATATGCATTCTTTGAAAATGCTTCATTTTACTTGTACCAGAAAGTACACACATGAATTTAGATGGATTTCTGTTACTGTTAACATTTACAAGAACAGAAAAACACTTAACTTTCTTACTTTTCTGAGCTATGCACTATTAATTTACTCTCTAGGACCCACACCTAGGGCTGGTTGGGTCATATGTTAGAGTGTGAATTGGGGACAACTCTGTGCTAATGTTGGTAAAAAATAATAAAAACAAAACCACAAACATCAGAGGCAAAAAAAACCCCCAAAAATCAATCCCACCCTTGGTGAGCAGGTTATCACTCAGTGGTTATTGGGTCAAAATGATGACCATATGCATCATAGACTTCGTTTTTAGCCTGAACGTTCAGATTTTGATGAGGTACTCTTCAGCTGTGGAAAAGAATTTGTATCTATAAATTCTGCTTTCTTTGAAGACAGAATTTGGATCACGTTTATGGTTCCATGAAGTCACTAGGGTTATGTTATGTATCTAACATAAGTTGACACATGCAATTCTACTGTCTGCAATGAATATTAAAACTGCAACCTGAATTAGGTTATCTAGACCTAAAAATTTTTTTTTCATCAGAATGCAATGAATTCAAATGAAGATGCTCTTTTTGGATTCTGACACCTCAGCAAGATGTAATTTTTCTGATAAAAAAAATATTTTCAAACCCAGACTTTCACCTTAGAAATGCTTTTGATAGCAATGATGACTAAAACTATCAACAGTAGATAGGTCCCTATAAATGTACCAGCTAATTTTTTTTTTTTTTTTTGCCAATGTATGAGATGTAGCAACTACTGGTTAGAGTGCAGCGGAGGGTCTTAAAAACAGCACACATCCTAAATACTAATCTCAATACTATCACATTTTAAAAGGTAGTAAGTCAACTGAAACACACAAACACAGGAAAGGAATTCACTAACTTATTAGATAGGACACATACTATGTGGTAAATATTCACTGGCACACGTGGGGAAACTAACACATCTTTTAGAAACGAAACACTCAACAGCCCCCACGATAAGGAGAAATCATTGTGTTTAAAAACAAAAACAACGAGAAAGGCCAGTTCTACCCAGAAACCACAAGCTGACAATTCTTTGGAGTCTGTTCAGTCTCCCTTTGATGCTGTTTGTTGAACTGGAATGGGCGACAGACATCGATAGGCAGGTTGGCTTGCCTCATCTGATAGCTGGTGGGGACTGCCGAGCACCTCCCTCAGCCCCGTGGGGAAATGGCATGAGATCCTGTGAAAGGTCAGGACTCTGCGTGGCAGCAACAGTAGCAAAGTGGCACCTGGAGCTTCAAGGAAGCAAGGGGAAGAAAAGCAAAGCCAAAGGGTAAAGTACCCGACTGCACCTCTGCTGATTTGGGGCAAACACCCCTGCAGCTGGTTGTGAGATGGACTTCATGTTAATAGGCATAAAAAGGCAAACAATAGCAATAATAATCATCATACTAACAAGAACAAAAAAAATGGAAAATGTGGCTATAAAAGACAGTGAAGATACTGGGAGTTTCACTCTCCTTTCTGGTGGGGGCGGTGGGCAATGAAGGAATCAGATGCTATGTCACCTCTGAGAGCAAGGAAATTACAAATTTTCTCTTGTGTTCCACAACAGGGGATAGGGGCTTAGACTTAGAGCCGCGTTGTAACTTGTTCTTCCTGTCCATCACCCCATTTGTGCATGAGCAGGTCGCAAGCCTCTCCCCAAGTTTCAAATACATCCTCTGAGGAGTCTAAAAGTTTAGAATTTGAGGAGCAGATGCTGGATGCACAGTGGAGAGAGCTAGAACAGGCTAGGGGGCATTCACTGCTCTCAGCAGCACCCCGGGCGTCACCTAATTCTACCTCACTGAGGTTAATTTCACTTTGAGAACAGGCCCCTGCTTTCCCTTTCTCCATCTGAGAATATCTGATGTCCTGCCACATATAGTGCTGCTGAGCGATGCCATCCGAAATGGTGTACATTGGCTCTGAACTGGGTTCAGACATATGACCATTAAATTTGGAGAACAAGAGACCGAGTTTCTTGAGAGAAGGACCCATGAAGGACCGTTTACTTGATGACTCAGCTTTTGACTTCCCTTGGGCACCCCCGGCTCTTGGCATGGTTCTGATGAGAGGTGGCCCGTGGCAGGCCTTTTTCTTGCAGCCCAAGTTGAAAGAGACACTCTTGGATTTGGCCCGAGCCCCACCACTGCCATCATTGGTGTCATCCCTCTGAGAGAGTTCAGTGCTGCTCGCGGAAAAGCTTCTCCTTGAGTGTTTCCTGTTTCCTAAGAGGTCAAGTACTTCATATCGAAAGCTGGAAATGTCCTGCTTTAATTCCTAGGGCAAGAGAGAAGACACATTAAGAAGCTTGATCTTTAGTTCAAAATAGGCTCATTGGGTGTCCTTCAGAATGTCCCGGATTTTGCCTAATGGCAAATCACAAAGTACACAGACTACCAGCAAAATCTCACATTATTCCAGCACAAGAAAAACATACTAATAATTCTGTGGGCAGGGCTGGCCATTGGAAAAATTGTGCAGTTGGCAAAGTTGATTTCAGACGACCCTCATCAGGAGGACACCAACAGACTTGTCCCTGCTAAAGTGCTAACCAGCGAATAAGGTACTAGCTCTCATAGGCATATCTGCATATAGGAAGACTATGGAAGACAGAAAAGCTTTTAGGACCCTAAGGAATAGAAGTAGGGAAGTGGAACGTGTCAGGTTAGAGACTGCTCTTTGAAGTTCCCAGGAAGTGTCGTCGTAGGGAGGGGTACAAGCAGGGGGCAGTGGCAGGCAGAGAGAGAAGCAGGCTCCCCACCTGAGCAAAGAAGCTGATGCGGGACCCTGAGCCAAAGGCAGACGCTTAACTGACTGAGCCAGGCATCCCCAGGAAATGTCTTCTATCTTTAGCTGGCTGCCTAGATGCTAGATTGCTCCTTTAAAAACCACCTTTTAAAAGCTTAAGTTGGATCCTATTGCTCCCCTGCTTAAAACTCTTTAGTAACTTGTCACTGACCTTGGGTAAAAGTAGAAATGCTATTCCAAGGACTACAAGGTCTTTCAGGGGCCCATGTGAGCTCTTCCCACTCTTTCCTCGGGCTCTTTACTGTCCACCTGCATGGACGTATTCTCTCATGCCTCTGGGCCTTTGCCCGTGCTGTTCTCTCTGTTTAGAAGCCTCAGCTTAAACACAGCTTCTTTTGAAAAGCTGCCCTGACTCTCCAGATCCTAGTTGAGTGTCCCTCCTCTCTGTCCCACAGCACCCTGTGTTTATCCTGTCACAATACTCAGTCATTTGTCACCTTGTTACTGTGTGTCACTCCACGAGAGTGGGGGCTGGTGATATCTTGCTCATCACTGTACCCCAGCACCCAGTAGAGTGCTTGGCACATAGCAAGCCCTCAATAGCTGAGTTACATCTATGGCTTAGGATAATGGCCTTTTTAAAAAAAAGATTTATATATTTTTTTGAGGGGGAGAGAGAGGAGTAGGGAGGGGCAGAGGGAAAGGAAGAGAGAAACCCAAGCAGACTGTACTGAATGTGGAGACTGACACGGGGCTCGATCCCATGACCCTAAGATCATGACCTGAGCCAAAACCACGAATCAGAGCCTCAACCAACTGCACCACCCAGGTACCCTGGATAATGGCCTTTTTATGTTCCTTAGAAAATATGCATGTGTGGACGCGTGGGTGGCTCAGTTGGTTAAGTGTCTGCCTTACCTGCTCAGGTCACCATCCCAGGGTCCTAGGATTGAGTCCAGCATTGGGCTCCCTGCACAGGGGAGAGCCTGCTTCTCCCTCTGCCAGCTCTGCTTGCTGCCCCCCCCCCCACGCCGCTTGTGTTCTCTCTCTCTCTCTGACAAATACATAAATAAAATCTCAAAAAATAAAGAAAATATGAATGTGTTCTAAGGTAGGGCTTCTCAATCACTTGACATGTTAGCTGGATAATCTCAGTTGTGGGGGGCTGTCCTGTGCATTGGAGGATGTTTAGTAGCAATTTTGGTCTCCACCCACTAGATGCCACTAGCACCCACATCCAGTGTGACAATGAAAAATGTCTCCAGACATTGTCAAATGTGTCCTAGGGAACAAAAGTACCCCTGATGGAGAACCACAATTTTAGACTTACGCTAGTATCAGGAAAATTTTTATGTTTCGTGGTAGGGTTTATTAAATCTTAGATTTAATAATGGTTTAGTTGGTTTTCATCTTTGAAGTAAAGAAGGCCTTTACGTCTACAGGCATCTTCCTTTTGCTTTTTTGCCCCTCACCCCGCATCCTTGTCACAACACTTAGAGCCCTCAATTCCCATACTGGGAGATACCCAGAATATGAAAAGGATGCATAAGGCAAATTTCTTTTGTTCATAAAGCTGATTGTGGTGACAGACATTGATGAAATCTCTCCATGGACTGAATGAGAGACGATTCTTACTTTATTTTATTTTATTTTATTTTTGAAAGAGAGAACATGAGCAGGCAGGGGGAGGGGCAGAAGGAGAGGGACAAGCAGAGACTGTGCTGAGCGTAGAGCCTGACTCAGGACTCCATCTCACTACCCTGGGACCATGACCTGAGGTGAAATCAAGAGTTGGACGCTTAACCAACTGAGCCACCCAGGTGCCCCAGTGACAGACCATTCTAAGAGAACATAAAAATCATAACTGGTTTTGCTGTATTATAGGCAAACGATCGCCAGAAACCTCAAACGCTGTGAAGATTACATAATGCTTAAGAAATGTGAAGTGAGAAATTAAACCACTTTGTGATTCAATTACCTTAAAATTTTCTTCTGTTAGTCCCTCGTTTGTTTTGGAATTTCTTATCATAGCAGCCACATATCTTTTGACTAAATTCCTGATGACTTCCTGGAAATTAAAAAAAAGGGGGGGCATTTAGTTTTCTTCTCAGGCTCTCAGGAAAATAAGAAACACTGTCAAGAAATAAAACATGCTCAGACTGTCTTTGCAATAGGAAATCCTCCTGGGATCCAGTCATTTTCCGCAAAAATCCAGTTAAATGCGCTGGCTAAACAAAGAGTGACTGTGTGTCCAAATGTGTTGGCAGAGCAGGCCAGCAAAATCAAATTCACCCAACAAGAAACCTTTCAGCCCACAAAGAAGGCAAACACATATTCACATTTATAGAATAATGAGAGTGGAATAATCCTTGGAAAGTCATGGCCAGTACCTCCCTTTGGGGCTACACTAAACTACAACCCTCCCACTGAGATGAGAGTTGTTCTTCTCTCTTGTAGAATTGATAAAGTCACTCTTCGGTGTCACAAAATCTGCTGATTTCAGTGTCTATTAATTACATAATCCAGATATTTTTCTTAAAGTCAATGCATACTTCTCCTTTACAGGTATGCTCTCTTTAAAAAAAAAAAAAAAGATTTTATTTATTTTAGAGGGAGAGTGGGGGAGGGGAAGAGGGAGAGGGACAAAATGAATCTGGCACCCCACTGATCACAGAGCCTGGTGCAGGTGTGTGGGGCATGATCCCATGACCCTGACATCATGACCTGAGCCTGAATCAAGAGTCGGAAGCGCAATTGACTGAGCCACCCAGGCCATCTCGGGATGGCCTCTTTTTACTTAGCCTCCTGGGAATGGCACACACGTGGTCACTCTACTTTGTGTCAGTAAGGGTGACGATGATAGCTACCACTAAACATGCCAGGACACACACGCCCACACGCACACACACTATTATGCGTACATGTTCATCATTCGATTCTCGCAACCCTGTGAGTGAAGTTATAGCACCCCTGTTTAACAGATGAGGAAACCGGGGCTCAGCAAGGTTAAGTGACTTGTCCAAGGTCACACCACTGACCAAGAACGATTTTGTTTAGTCCCTGGGATGAGCTTTACCTGATAATGTTGATTCTGTATCAGGCTGTCAGCATGGCGTTCCTGTAATTGACAAAGGACAGAGAGCTCACATCAGTGGTCTCCCAGCAGCCCAACCACTCAAATATATTTCTAAATATTAGGACTGGAGAACAACACAGGAGCTCCTGCCTGACAACCCCCCACACTTCTGTAGGTTGGAGTGATTTTATGCTGTTTAATCTGGGGACTGTCATGAAGGGGGGGCAGTCAGGGAGGAAGCCAGAAAATAGTTTTTTTAAAAAAGAAATGGAATTTTAAAAAGCCTTACCGTGAAGCTTCTCAAGTTGTGCCTCCTCCGTCTACCATCAGGGTCTCTTTTGGGGCAGAAGGTGTTGTTAAACCAGTTACCAAGGTAGAGAAATGACTTGGGACTGGGGATGATGTTGAAAGGAGGTGGCAAGGTGCCACCTTCATCAAAGTAACTCATCCAGAGCTTTGTCCTTGCAAACTTCCACTCAATATCGGCATGATCCTGTGAAAGGGAAGTTCAAGACTTTGGAATGGGAAACTGCAAAATGCACCCAGGCCTCCTTCTCAAAGTTCGGCTTGCTTCTTTAGAGGGCAATCTGTCAGTAGGTATAAAAATTCAAGTTACACATACCCCAGGACCCAGTAATCCTTCTTTGAGTGGTTTATCTGATCATTATATTTGCAAAAAGAGGTATGCACAGGGTCTTTCGCTGTTAGCACCGTCGCTTGTCAGCAAAAAAGCTAGCAGTGACATAAATATCCAACAGTGGGAGCTTGCTTGAGTAAATGATATTATGTCCACAAAATGGCTTTCAATATAGCTATTACAAATATAGTAGATCTATCACCATTTTATAGATAGAACATATGTATGTACATATGTGCTGATCCAAATATCTGTAAGAGCTCCAAGACCTGGAAGTGAAAAAAGCAACATAAAGCCTCTATTGTGTACAATGATGCCATTTATGCACCTGAAGAACCCTTTATAGGACATGCTTACATGTTCTAGACAGGTACATACCAAACTGTCAACAGCGGTTATTTTTAAGGAATGGAATTCGGGTGGGCAGGCTTTTTTTTTTCTTTAGGATTTATTGATTCATTTCAAAGAGAGAGAAGGGGCAAAGGGAGAGAACCCCCAAGCAGACTCCCTGCTGAGTGTGGAGTCCAACGGGGCGGGGATGGAGGAAGGGGGATGCTCCATCCCAAGACCCCTAAGATCATGACCTGAGCCAAAACCAAGAGTCGGATGCTCAACTGATGAGCCACCCAAAGAAGTGTCTGTTCAGATCTTTTACCCATTTTTATTGCATTGTTTTCTTACAGGTGAATTTGTATATATATATATAGAGAGAGAGAGAGAGCGCATACCTTGGAGATATCGTGGTCTCTGTTCCAGACCCATCACAGTAGAACAAATATCACAACAAAGCAAGTCAAATGAATTTTGTTGTAGTGCATATAAAAGTTACATTTACAATATACTGCTGTCTGTTGAGTGTGCAATAACATTATGTTCAAAAAACAATGTGCACACTTTAATTAGAAAATACCTTCAAGATTTATTTATTTTAGAGAGAGGGAGTGGGGGCAGCAGAGGGAGAAGGAGGGGGAGAATTCTTAAACGGATACTGTGCTAAACGTAGAGCCACTCTCAGGACTCTGAGTGAGTGACATCACTTCGCCATGTTCCAGGTGTTAGAATTGAGTCGCTAGCCCACAGTCAAGGGGAAAAGATTGTATAAGGGTTCAAATACTAGGAAGTGGGGATCGGCGGGGTGGTGTCTCAGGGGCTTCTTAGCACATGGTATCACTTCCCAGAAATTAAGAGACTGAATGACTATAATCTTGAGTAACAAATCCTTTCCTAAGTCATATGGTTTTTAATTCCTTGCTTTTGATAAAATATAAGGCAAACCTAATCAAGTTCTCAGATGATAGATTATTAAAATATTATTTTACAAAACATCATTACATGACTTTTTGGCATGTAACTCAGAGTTCAAGAAAATTGAGTGACAATGGCATAATAAAACTGTCCATTCACATATACTTATTGATATGAAAAGGTTTCTTAGCACTTAATTTTATAAAAATATAAAAATATAGTTGATGCTGAATTTTGTTCCTGCGGATATTCTGTGGATATAATAACTAGTTAGAGGAAAACCCTATTCACATATTTAAGCAATTCATTTCTAGTAAAAATGTATTTTTATGTCCTACTTATTTATCAGAATTTGTAAATATATTTGTGTTCTTTTCAGCTGTTTTGTACTGCTAATCATGGAATCATAACTTAATTCAAAGGAAATGCTTTAACATTTATTACCGTCTGGCCACAGGAAATAAAAAATTAAAATTTAATTTATAGTTTTGTTATGAAGAACTATTATAGTGTGATCGATAGTAATAAAATATTTAGAACAAAAATTTTATAGCATTAGGTTAAAATCCTGTGGGGATGTGAATGGAAATAAGAATTCAAGGAGAAAAGGAATGACGTAAACTTCCTGCCTTTAAAGAAGATTTTAGCCATTTAATTTTAATTTTTTAAAGATATTATTTATTTATTTGACAGCAAGAGAGCACAAGCAGGGGGAGCAGGAGAGGGAGAAGCAGGGTCCCTGCTGAATAGGGATCCCAATGCTGATCTAGATCCCAGGACCCTGGGATCATGACCTGAGCTGAAGGCAAGATGCTTAATAAACTGAGCCACCCAGGCGCCCTGCCATTTACTTTTTAAATACATGGTTATGAGTTACAAATCACTATGGGATTCAGATTCCATCGGATACATTTAATTGAGTGATTGGATAGTTTTATTTTAAATGTCAGTATTTACCCTATTCCAAAAATGGTGTCATTTGCAATGGTTTAAACTTAGGATGACATATCTATATGTCAACCTGAAAAAATATAAAAGTATGTATAGATTTTTTTCCTCCAAATTCATAAGAGAGTATGCTGGAAAAGCATTTGAATGCCCTTAATGAGACCCAGGACTAAGACAGCTTCAGTATATTAAGTGCATACACATGCATGCATGTGCGCACGTGCACACACATATGATACATATATTATATATAATATATATTATGATATAATATATTTTATATATGTGTGTACAATTATAGGTATAGTAACCATCACTGCCCTGAAATCCTGCCTTGAGAGACATAGGTGCTGTAGGCAAGCTGGCATGTAGAGGAGGACAGGGGTTCTTTCCACTACATTGCTGAGCCCATAACACCAGAAACAAACCTTGAATTTTCATTTTAACTTTTTTAAAAGATTTTATTTATTTATTTGACAGACAGAGATCATAAGCAGGCAGAGAGGCAGGCAGAGAGAGAGAGGGGGAAGCAGGCTCTCCGCAGGGCAGAGAGCCCGATGTGGGGCTCGATCCCAGGACCCCGGGATTATGACCCAAGCCGAAGGCAGAGGCTTTAACCCACTGAGCCACCCAGGCGCCCCTCATTTTAACTTTTGATGGCCCCAAATAGCCAAACTTTCATCCGCACCATGTTTCCATAGCTCTTGAAATGAAGTAGCTATTCAGTAAGAATTTCCTCAGATTAACTGAGTCACATTTTCAAACTTGCCTAGGTACCCCAGCATCTGGAAATGCTCTTTTCTTTTTTTTTTTTTTAAATTCCTGTGTGAGTTAAGCTTTTTGTTTGTGTTTTAAACGCTAAGAAGTTATATCCCTTTAAAAAAAATAGTTGTCTAAAATGCTGTGGGAAAAAAGACATCTGATCTCAACAAAGAGTAGAGTCATTCAGTGGGCCAAGTGATAAACCATAGACATCTTTACGAGCTCGGGAAGCTTTCTGGTGTCCCTCATTGCCCCTAGTCCATTTAGATGGAGGATATGATTTTGGCTAAGCATTTTGAAAACAGCTAAAGGATGCCCACTGCTACCATTTCCTGCCCCTAGTACTCAGGTGGGCTCAGGCTGGGAATTTCTATGTATTAATTGAGCAGAGAGGTTACTGCAAATTACTGTCTTGATAGTGCTTTTCCATTAATTTATCATGTATTAAATCATGGTCTACCTAACCTCCATTCTTTGGTTCCTATGTTGAGAAATGATTCCAGAATATTCCAGACAATGTGCTAGGTGTTGGGTAGAGAGAGATGACTGTCCAACAGTGGTGGTAGGAATATCAAACGGAACATGATTAGTGTACAGAATTAAAACTCGAAACCTGAAGATCTGGAAATAATAGAGCACCTGGCAGGATTAAACCATGTGAGCCATGAAGTGATTAGTAAGTATTCATTCAAATATTCACTCATTTATCAAGTATATATAGACCTTAGATGTTAGGACTGTAGCAGTGAACAACAGGGACAAGAAGATGAGTTGGAGTGTAGAAATCTGTTTTATTTTCAATCCTTGATCTAATTTGAATTGCAAGATTATAGCTGTGGCTTTTGGAGTTGTATTAGTCTAAACCTTCTTGAATGTATGAGGCCCCAAATGTTTTTATGCATCTGCACGGGGCTAGCCTTTCACCTTGTGTGGTGGACAAATCAGACGTTGTCTTTTTCTTTGGTTATTTTCAGTGTTTGGTGGCAAAGCTTTCTACTTTCTGCCCTACCCTTTCTGCTCAACTATTACTTTTGAACATTCTCCGAGATCAGCCCCTGGGAGGGTTCTTTTGTATAAGAAGATTGTATAAGCTTAATAATCTCAAAAAGATGTCTATGGTTTATCACTTGGCCCACTGTATGACTCTATTCTTTGTTGAGATCAAATGTCTTTTTTCCCACAGCATTTTAGACAACTGTTTTTTTTTTTTTAAAGGGGCATAACTTCTTAGTGTTTAAAACACAAACAAAAAGTCGATACAACCATGGGCTGCAGTTCTTCCTCTTCCATACTTTCCCAAATTTCAGGACTTCTGTGCTACCATATGTGCTTTTATTTACTTATTTTTAATTTTTTAAAAGATTTTATTTGAGAGCAAGAGCGAGTGAGGGAAAGAGAGAGAGAGAGATCGAGAGAGAGAGCGAGCGCATGAGCCAGCGGGGAGGGCAGAAGGAGACAGAAGCAGACTCTCCACTGAGCAGGGAGCCCCATGCGGGATTCCGGGATCATGACCTGAGCCGAAGACGGATGTTTAACCAACTGAGCCACCCAGGTGCCCCCATAATGTGCTTTTAATAACACATGGATTTACATATGTGTTCTAGTTCACATGTGTGCCATGCATTGCCTTTGAGATTATCAGGTCCTGTAGAGCAGGCCGGGGCTTCTACTTATTTTATTCCCTCTCACTGTCCCAGTGTGATGTACTGTGACTGGAGAACATACCCTTAAATGTTGTTGACTAGCTCAGATTCTGGACACATGGCCAGAGCAAGGCCAAATGCACATGTCTCTTCAATTTCATATTTCTCAACTAATCCGAGCTCAAGGTTATTTGTCTTGCAGTCAAACCATGAGGCCCATTTCTTACCAGCTTTTGACAAATTCTTACGCATTCTCTTAGATCTCCTGCCAGCAACCATCTTGCCTTAGCCAATTGGAAAGCTTTATAACATAATGCAAAGGGAGAGTGGCAGGCATCGACACAGTAGAGCAGAGCTAATAATAATTTTTAAGGAGAAAAGTTCCTCCCAGGAATCTTGGGCCCCATGGCAGGCTGGTTGGAGGGTGATTTCGGGTAAGGGGATATTTTGGCATTTTTTCACATTAACTAGTAGCTGCTTACTTCATTTGGGCAGAAGCCCAGCTCTGTTTCTCTGCGAGGGGAGAGCAACACACCCCAAACTGAAGTGAGAGAATTCACTTCCCTGGCATTTCAGGGGAAGCCTATCTCACTTGGAGAGCTTTCTTTTTCTGGTAGAATTCAGGGCATGCTTCTCAAAGGTTGGTGTGCATATGGGGCATTTGTTAAAAATGCAGATTTCTGGACCTCACCCAACGCTATACGTTGTATTGTGGTTTTGCCTCTGGGCTAAAAATGCCATTTTAAAAAAGATGTAAGTATTTAAAATATATCATGGTTTTTGTTACTCCATTTTTGTTTGTATTCAGTTTAAAAAAAACATACAGGAATCTTCAGAATATGGAAGTAGTCCAGGTCTCTTGGAAGTCCTGAGTGGAGAAAGTCCCCTCAGTGAGTATAGTCATTCCCTTCCATATCCTGACCTCTGGCTTACTATGCATGTGTGGTGGTCTAGAGGGGTGCCAGTTCCCATCTCTAAAGAATCGGCCGTCTTCCTCTCTTCCCCAAGGTGGCTGGGTGGGTAGAATGCCCTGTTCCCATCACTCTGGGGCCTGCTGGGAGTGACTTTGATATCAGTTTCTCTACTTTAGAGCCCTCATAGCGACCTCAGTTCAAGGGCACAAACTCAGCAGCAAAACATCAGGGTATAAAACAGAGTCCTTTCTCCAGCACCAGCTCACTGCCAACCATTGTCCCCATTGTCCCTCCGACCCGAGGACTGGTGCCCCCTCAGTAGTCCAATTAACCCTTCTCAAACTGCAAGATCCTCCTCATTGGATGTTACAAACATGTCCTTCTCCCAACTGAACGTATGCAGTTGTCTGGTGGGTGGCCATTGTGTCTGTCCCTCCCCACCCCTCCCTCAGCCTCTCCCCAGGCAGGAAACCACTGTGAATCCCTCTCCTCCATTCTGTTGCTAAGTGGTTGGAATGACTACTGCTCTGACGACTCAGGGGCTTGGTGCGTGTTACTCTTTTCCTGGTTACCTACCTTCCAGCACAAATTCAGCTGCTCAACCTCAGCACCCATGCTCTGGCTTCAGTCTCCCGCTCTCAACTCCCTTCACATTCCACTACTGAGAGCAAACACTATCCTGTCTCAGTGCTTCCAGAGTGGTCCCAGCTGTTTGCAAATGGGGGCCAGAAAGCAGGGAAGGCACGACAAAAGAGGATATATTTGAGCGGGGCCTTGAGAGATCAGCAGGATTTCTGTAGGCAGAGGTGGAGGGAAAGAACTTTCCAGAAAAGGGCAACACTATGAAAAGTGAGGAATAGTAGAGCTGTTGAGCATGGCCATTGAAGTAAAATGAGTTACTTGGGATTTGCTGACAGAAACGGTTCTCAAACGTCAGTGAATATTAGACTTGGCTGGGGTGCTTGCCAAAATGCAGATTCCTGGGCCCCCCTTCAGACCTACAAACACTGAAGATGCTGCGGGGATGGGAGGATCCAGAATTTACATTGTTAGCAAGCTTCTTTGGCTGATTTGGATGCAGGTGGTGGTTGACCGCACTTTTGGAAACACTGGTTCTGGGATTCTACCTGCTAGTTCAGGTGTACTCAGCAGTCCGAAGCTCTGCCTCCTCCCTATCTTCCTATGGCCACCCCTCCTTCCATCCCTCTCTTGACAGGACAGCAGGAAGTTTGTCCACCCCAAAGATAACTGTCATGGCCACCCCTCCTTCCATCCCTGTCTTGACAGGACAGCGGGAACTTTACACCCCAAAGATAACTGTGATGAGGCCACCCAGCAAAATGAGCAAAGCTGACTTATCAGGCTTCTATGGAAGGAATACGGGGGAGGGGGGGACGAGGGACAAAGGCAGCTCTCTACTCTTTATTTTTTTTAAGATTTTATTTATTTCTTTGTCAGAGAAACAGAGAAAGTGCACAAGCAGGGGGAGCAGCAGGCAGAGGGAGAAGCAGGCTCCCCGCTGAGAAATGAGCCTAATCCTGGGCTCAGTCCCAGGACCCCAGGATCATGACCTGAGTCAAAGGCAAGACCCTAAACTGACTTTGCCACCCAGGTGTCCCCTAGCCTTTCTTAATGTGTGCACAATATAGCCAAAGAGCTGAAAGGTGCTGGAGAGGATATTTGGTGGTCCCTGAGGCTTGGTACTCTCTGGGTTTTCTTTTGGGCAGGGGTGAGGGAGGTTGATAATGTTTAACACTGTGGAATTATTATTTTTTTCTCTTGGTTTTATTGTGATATAATTGGCACATAGCACCTATGAGTTTAAGGTGTACAACATGATGACTTGACCTACATACGTTTACCACAGTAAGTGTAATTAATATCTGCATAAAGATACAAAAAATTTCTTCCTTGTGATAAGAACTTGCTACATCTACTGTCTTAGCAATTTTCAATATATACCATATATATATACATATATATACACATACCATACACACACACACACACACACACACACAGGCCAATATATACCAGTAGTGTTAACTCTAGTCCTCATGTTGCACATTACATCCCCAGTACTTACTTATTTTAGAACTGGAAGTTGGTGCCTTTTGACTACCTTCCTCCAATTTCCACTCCAGTGAACACAAATCTGATCTCTTTTTCTATGAGGCTTTCTTTTTGAGTTTTATTTTTTTAAAGATTCCACATGTAAATGAGATCAGACGATATTTGTCTTTCACTTCCTGACTTATTTCACTTAGCGTAATGCCTTCAAGGTCCATGTGTGTTGCCTATCTGATAGGAAGGCATTAGAGAGTCCCCATGCCATGACGGCCAGCATCCCTTGTCTGGATGTAGGGAGGGAAATTCTTCCTGTACTGAGGACAATAAAACTGGCAGGAAAAAAAGACAATTGCAAATTGATCTGGTGTCCTAGGTCCCTGAGACTGCAGAAGGATCCACTTTCCACCTTCCAGAATGGTACTGCAAGGTTCTCACAAGCATCACAGGGGTTTATTTAAAGACCCTTTAGTCTATGGAACACAAGCACACTCGTAAAACAAGATAGGTCCTAATCAGTGGACTGTCATTCTGTTTCTCTCTCTGATTCCAAGGCATATGGCAGGGAAAGAAGCAAACAAATTGGTCACTCAAAATCCCTCCTCTGTGATCCACCTCTGACCCACTCTACTGCCTTCAAAGAAATCATCTACCTCTGGAGATTCAGAATGACATTTGGGCAGTTGTAAGTTCCTACATTCTTGTGAAATCAACCAGTGGGATAGCAATCCCTTACTACCTCCTCTGCTGTCATCTTGCCAGTTTCAATTATCTTCCTCTTCTTGTCCTCCCTGTCCTACCCTAAGGTGTGTGTGTGGGGGTGAAATGGTGGGGGGAAAGAAACAAGAGGGGGCTCAGGGTAACTGGATGCTGGAAATTAAGGATGCGTTTCTTTTCTAGTGGACACCACTGACCACTATCTGTTGTTATGTGAGGAAGGTGGGGCCATAGTAGAGTAGAACAAAGCATAGATAAGTTTGTTGTTGTTGTTGTTTTGTTGCTGGGTTTTTTTGTTTTGTTTGTTTGTTTGTTTCTGGTAGGCTCCACACTCCGCTGAACTCACCACCCTGAGATCAAGACCTGGGCTGAGATCAAGATGCTTAACCCACTGAGCCACTCAGACACCCCAGCATAGGTAAGTTTTGGTTGAGGAATGGCACCGTACAAGTCTTTGGGTAATATAAAATATGTAGCTCATATGGAAACAAACCATGTTTCTTTCTCTAGGCCTCCAGTTTATCACTGCAAAACAACAACAACAACAACAACAACAACAACAACAAACCCAACTATTCTTGTGATATCTCCAGTGGTCCTCAAAGAAAATAAGCTCTAATTGGACTCTCAGATCCTACTAAGCTCCATTGCTGGAAGAATTGTCCCACCCTCCATCCTGACAAGGGGTGCTGGCTGTCCTGGCATGGGGACTCTGTTAATGCTTTCTGAAGCCACTGTCTTCTCTATGTAAGTGATTTCTGGCCAGTTTCAAACACAACGGGCCAGAAAATAAAATGCTAAGTGTTTTAGCTTGCCCCTGGGAAAGGGACATCAGACCGCCAGAACTTCCCACCTGTCTAGAGCTTTATGCTTCTCTAAGCACTTTTCATATTTTCTCATTTGATTCTCAGACCCACCCCATGCAGTTGGTGGTACACTGGTTGTTATTCTGTGTGTGGCGAATGAGGTCTGGAAGGAGAAATTACTTCTTGGGGGTCACATGTCTAGTTAGTGGTAAAGCACATCTAGAATCTGAGTCTTCTGACCCTGTGCTTCCACTCAGATCGGCCACTTACTTGGTTCACTTACTATCTATGGGAATAGTGTTCAAAAAGCATTCAGTTGCATAATGTCTGGAAACATCCATAACATCTGGCCACACCCAATCCGCATCAGAAGCTCCTGGTAGCGTGACTTTCTTGTGTCCTCATTCCCTGCTCCTCACTCTCCTGCTAAGCAACCCCCCTTTTTTTTAAGATTTAAAAAAATTTTTTTTGAGAGAGAGTCTGCATACAAGCATGAGTGGGGGTGGGAAGGGGCAGAGGGAGAAGCAGACTCCCTACTGAACAGTGAGCCCGATGTGGGTTTTGAGCCAAGGACCCTGGGATCATGACCTGAGCTGAAGGCAGGTGCTTAACTGACTGAGCCACCCAGGTGCCCCTCCTGCTAGCCCTTCTGAGCCTTGAGTGTGGGGTCATCAATACCCAGTGGGCTCCTTAGATCCTCTCTCACACCTCCAATTAAATTGGCAACTCAAGGCTTTACTTCTCCAGGGGTCTCCACAGAATGACTGAAGGTATAACGACCAGGGTAAAAGAGGAGGGATTTGGGGAAAATCTTTTTTCTGTTTATGTTTTAATTGTATTTTTTCCTAGTCAGGAAAATAGGGCTGACTTATTCTTATCTGTCAGTTCTCAGCTTAAATATCACTTCCTCAAGGAGACTTGCCCTGAACAAGCAATTTAGATTGGGCTTCTCTTCACAGCACCTTGCTCTGCTCTCTCACACCAACAATCACAACTCACTTTAACAGACTTGTCCCCATTTAATTATTCTTAGGCTCTCCACTAGAAGAAAAGTTCACTGAGGTTAGAGACTTTTGTCTTATTCACTATTGCAGCTCTAGAGCCTGGCACAGATTGGATTACAACAGATTTTTGTTGTTGTTGTTGTTTTTTGAGAGAGAGAGAGAGAGAGAACCTGTAAGCAGCTGGAGGGGGGCAGAGGGAGAGGGAGAAAGACAGAATATTAAGCAGACTCCACACCCAGCATGGAGCCTGATGTGGGACTCAATCTCACAACCATGAGATCGTGACTTGAGCCCAAACCAACAGTTGAACGCTTAACTGACTGAGCCACCCAGGCACCCTTATGACAGATTTTTGTAGAAGGAATTTGCTGGAAATCAAAGGCAAATATGTCAGTGAAGGCAGCATCAGTAAGGTTTTTCAAGCGTATCATCTTATTGGTTTCACTGTACCCTACCGAGGTAGGTTTTATTACTATTTCCTTATAAATAAGCCTCACCAAAGTCAAGAAACATGTCTAAGGACATACCACTAGAAACTGGTGGACCATAATTCCAATCTGGGTTGGGATGATGCTAGGACCCAAGCTCTTTTAAAAAAAAAAATTATTTATTTATTTGAGAGACAGAGAGAGAGAGAGTGCATGTGCACACACAAGTGGGCAGGGTGGGGAGCAGAGGGAGAGGGAGAAACAGACTCCCCACTGAAGAAGGAGCCCAGGGATGTGGGGCTTAATCCCAGGACCCCAAGATCATGACCTGAGCTGAAAGCAGAGGCTTAACTGACTGAGCCACCCAGACACCCCTAGCACCCAAGCTCTTAACCACTAAGATGCTAAGGTGTACCATCTCTTTGGGAAGTGCACCAATTGAGATTTTGCAAAAAGCAGCAAGTTTATTCCTGTGTGTCAGAAAGGTATCTGCAAAAAGTGCAGAGACAGAGCCTGCTGATCAAGCTCAGAGATTTTGAAAACAGACCCCACCATATTCCTGGCCAGGCCTCTGTCAACCCAAGTTTCTTTTCCACTTGTTTCCTTCAGCTTTTTCTGCTTCTGAAGAGCCCTTTGCAGAGCTCTTGCATTCAGCCATGTAGGTTGTACACTGCACAATTTTGGCAGCACCGTTCACAGCAGACGTGGTGGTCCAGAAGCTCACTGAACTGTCACCTTTTCTGGGGGTCCCCAGAAATGTAAACTGAAAGGAGACACAGGTTGTTTTGCCTGCCTGTATCTTTCATTTGGTGAATACGGGCACCTTTTCCTTTCAGAGGACAGAAGCAATCAGATGGTGGCAAGAACTGCGGTTGGCTGAGCTCACCCTGCAGTTTTCAGAAATAACCAGGATTAATTCAGTCAGGCCTTCCATTTCTGAGCCTGGGCAGAAGAGAGAGGTGTGCCTGATCACGTGGGTGTGGGAAATCTACTTGTCTCTCTCCATCTGCCTCACTTATCAGGACGTTACCAGTCCTTTACAGGACTTACAGAACTCTCTAGACCACCCTCCTTTTTTTTTTTTTTTTGAGGGTGTTATTTATTCATTTGAGTGAGAGAGTATGAGTGGGTTGGGGAGGAGCAGAGGGAGAAGCAGCCTCCCCCCTACCCCGTTGAGTAGGAAGCTGGACATGGGGCTCAATCCCAGGATGCCAGGATCATGACCTGTGCCTAAGGCAGATGCTTAATCCACTGAGCCACCCAGGTGCCAGGGCACACTTCTATTTTCTGCATTGCTTCTTAACATCACCTGAGGAGTCATGGGCCCTGCATTCACCTTAACCTAATTGTTTGCAGACGGCAGCCTCTCAAGTCCTTGTAGAAAGAAAGAGAGAAAGGAAGGAAGGAAGGTAGGAAGGAAGGAAAGAAGGAAGAAAGAAAGGGCTTGCCATGTAGCCCCGGTCAAGTCTCAACCTTTGGAAGCCTATTTCCTCATCCATAACATGCAGATAATATTGCCTACACTCAAAAGTGCTCATGAGGATCAAATAAGACAATATATGTAAATATGCTTTGGGAAGTATAAAGCGCTATGTTACTATACTTATGAAATCCATCATGTAGGCAGATTTCTTTTCAGTCAGTTAATGCTTCCACCCATTGCCATAGAAATGTATTCATCTCCAAACACCAAACCCTTGTAATGGATATAAATCCACATTACACATTTTTTAACATGGTTGACAAACTATAGATCAGGAATTTCCTCAAGCTTCTCCCTGTCAGTCAGTGAAAAAGTATGTGTTGAGATGTGTTCCATGTTACTAAGCAGCAGGGGAATATAAAGAAAACCTAAAGCAGAGCCCCTGTCTTCATGGACCCTCAGTCTACAAAGGTAGAAGAGTGATACATATGGAAACAACTAGAAGAGCAGTAAGCAAACTATGGCCTGCAGGCCTAATCTGGCCTGCTACTTGGTTTAGAACAGCTTGAGAACTAAGAGGGGTTGTTACATTTCTAAGAGATTGAAAAGAGATCAAAAGAAGAGTAATTTTTTTTAACATAAAAACTTTATGAATTTCAAATTTCTGCACCCATAAATAAGGTTTTATTGGCACACAGTCATGCCCATTTGTTTTTGTATTTCTTATGCTTCTTTTGTGTTATAATAGCAGAATTGGATAGTGGTGACAGAGATCTTAAAGTCCACAAAGCCTAAAATATGCACTGTTTGTCCTTTTTTAGAAAAAATTTGGCCAACCCCTGAACTCAAGGACAAGGAGCTTAGCTTTGGTCAGCTTTGTCAGTTGCTCTGTCTCCACACATTAAAATATTTTGTCATATGCATTAGGAATTCACGAATTTGCTCATTTATTCAATAGATATTAAGTGAGAGCCTACTATGTGTCAGACACCCATATCCTGGTTAAGGATGGAGGAACTCCAGCATCAAGTATCTTGCATTAGTTAAATTTCCTGTATGAGATGAGATATTAAGAGAAAAACCCTGTAGCAAAATCTCCCAGAAGATTTATTGGGTGTTAGAAACTTCTTTGTACCTCCAGGAATCTTTAGGGCAAGGCCAATGGGAATTTTGGTGGAGTTAGTTGAGAGGATTCTAATTCTGATAGTTCAAACCTTCTTTAATAATGTTGATTTTCTAATGAATTAGGGGATCCAGAATACTTTCTTTTCTTTAACTATGGGATCTTCCAGAACTGCCACATTTATTAAGAGCAGCTAAGAGATAAATATTTGTCATAAAGCTTTTGTGATGAGCTCACAATTTTATAGGCCCAGGTACTTCTATATAAGGTCAAATCCCCAGGGGAAACTGGGAAAGAAAACAGAAAAAAGCAGAATCCTGTGACAGAAGAAAGAAGGATAAGAAAGAAATACAGTGACCCTTTCTCTTCAGTTTTACTCTCAGAACTCCTCTGTTTTTCTCTTTCAAACAAAAACAAATTTACTTTGACAGCTGATGTAATATAACTTCGCTGTCAGGCCTCAAGTGAAAGAAAGAGTAATGCAGCGGGTTGTTACCTCCTTCTGCGTATTGTGACTTCTGTGTTGTAGCTAAAAGACACCTCCTGGCCTGTGCTGTCTCTTACATGGATTTGGGCTACAACACAGGGTGCCGATGACCACAGAAGAGAGAGGCCTTATTAATAGTGATCACTCTGAGCTCATGTTTGGTTTCTAAACCTCAGTTGCTCAGAAATCACAGATTATTCGTACCACTTAGCTTTCCAGTCAACTGACTCTTGGTGCGCAAAACAATGGTAATGGGAACAAGCAGAATCCAAGAAGAACCCTATGTCCCAACAATGCCCTTTGGCCATGGGCCTTTGACCAGTCCGTAGGGAGGTGAGGTCTTCCCCAAGGAGCAATTCTTCCCAAGGCTAAGCACTGAAATCGCTGGAAATACAAACATGGTCATTTTTATGGACATAGATCATCCATTGATAGTTGTTATTTTAGAGTGGCTGAAGACACCTTTGGCTTAGGGACTGTTGCACAGACCTGATCCTTTGCAAAGCTGTGATGATGATGACATTTTCCTTCAGTGCCTCTAATCTCTTTTCCTTATTGGTGTCCCTTCCACAGTCTTTGGGCACTATTCCCTCATGGTCTGTCTCACTCGCTTGGCCCCCTGTGCAAACCTGATCTCAGTAAGGGATCAGATTTATTTACACTGAGTCACAAGTGACCTCCTAATAGCTTAACACATATTTGCATGCTAACTGGGGACAGGTCTTTAGGTTAGGGATTTCTGGATGACAGCAGGAGGAGGTTTGTGAATCCTCTGAGATTTTATGCTAAATTTGATCACCTTTGTTCTTTTCTTATCCATGTTCAACGGATGATCAAAGCAATCCATGACCCTAAAAAGGTTAAAGGAATTCTTCAAGGAAGAAATGAAATTGCAAAGAGAAATCTGAAACTGTGGTTCCGTGATTGTAGACCCCATGAGAAGAGGTGTCTGTCCTGTTCACCTGTCACCTACTGTGCCCCCAGTAACAAGAATGTAGTATAGTACGGTATAGTCTCTTAAAAAATATTTGTGAAATGTATTCATTTATCCACCCAGGAGAGATTTTTTTGTTAAATGAATGGGTGAAAGAATCAAGGACATCAGCCCACAGATGGACAGAGGAATTTTTGGGGCATGAAGCCCTTCCTGTCACTTGCATAGTTGGTCTTGTTTGGTTTGAGTCACCAAGGTAAGAGTCACCACAACAACTACAGATGTTCTTGCTGAATATCCAGGACAGGAGAATCTGGGATGCAGAGGAGCAGTGTGGCCATCTGCCCTGTCTGGTTGCCTTTTAGCACGAGGAAGGAAAGCCACTTCCCTTCATTGCCTTCTTCCCTTTTGCCCCCACCTCCTCTTTGTCAGTGACCAAGATCATTACTAGGTAGCAGCAGGCATCGAAGGCTGCTGCTGCTGTTGGAAGTAGACCTTCAGCATTTTCAGGTGGAGAGCTCTCGTCCTTAGCAGATGTGGGCTCTCAGACAGCTGGCCGACAAAACGAGGAGTGTACCTTGACGCGGAGCGACAGAGGAATCCGTCTCTGTGTTAGACCAGCAGGGGGAAGGCCAGGCCCAGGCAAGATGCAGAGATCAGAAAAGTCAGCCTTTGGTGCCCCCTGCAGCATCAGCAGAGAGAATGCTCCTCTTCTTGAGACTTCCTGAAGCCCGCTCGCTTGTGAGGACACTTTCAAGAGAGGCTTTTGGGGAGGAGAAGCGACCGCGTGAGAGGTGCCAAGGCAGTTTGTGTAAGCTGAAGGAGGAATTCTTGTCATGCAAATGAGCTTGAGAGCGCTGAACTTTTTACCCTTTGTGGGTGTGATTATCTCACGTGGGTTGTGTGATTGTTCATTGAGGAGGCAGGTGGTATTCAGGGCAGAGCTAGGAAGAAACTGGAAGTTCGAAGTGCACACAGGCACACTGAAGGAGAAAAAGAGAGCCAGGGCACACGCGCGCACATGTGTGTGTGTGTGTGTGTGTGTGTGTGTGTGTGTGTGTGTGTGTGTGTGTGTGTGT
>NW_019154164.1:3452191-3521835 GCF_002288905.1 Enhydra lutris kenyoni | reverse complement strand
GGGGGGGGGGAAGGGCAGGGAATCTCAGCTCAGGGAAATGGAAGGCCCCGAGTCTCTAGAACCAAGGGAAAGACTCCTTAGAGGCTAGCCCTCTGGTTAGAAGTCAGGAGATCGTCTGAATCAGTGAATCAAGTAGAAGGATAAAGCTGAGGGAGTCCAAAGTTGGGGGTGAGGAGTGTGCATCCAGGTCTGGGGGGGTTGGAATGCAGGCAGGGAAAGGGGTGGGTATAGTATTGTGATAACTTTGGATTAGAGACACCTGCCAGTGCCATTATTAAGAGTGTGCCCTTGGGTAAGTCACTTTGCGCTCTGGGCCTCAGTTTCCTCACCTATAAAATTGAGTTAATAATAGTACCCACCTCACAAAGTTGTTGTAAAAAATTTAATGAGAAAATATGTATGAAACGTGCTTTGTATTGTGTCTGTCATATAATAAGTGCTCCATAAATGGTAGTTATTATTGATGGTAGTTATAATGATAATAGATTGGAAACAGTTGAATGCCTATCAGATTAATTAAGTCTGTTGGTATCCTAGATATTCATTGCATGCTTATTACTGACTTCTCCAAGCCTTATGGCACTGAGAAAGAGCTCGGCTCAGGCCTAGAGGTGGAGTCAAAGGGCTTGTCCGAGGTAAGGTCCACATAAGGCAAGGTAATTAGCCTGGGGTGCTATGCTGAGTCAGGTGGATGGCAGTATAAAGACTCAGAGTGGAGATGTGAGAAGCCATAAGAGCAGACCTCATCTTTTAAAATTATTTTCCTAAAGGCAGGCTCTGAACTTGTTCATCCAGCTCCTAGAGGTACGATTTCCCCTACATGCTTCTCCTCATTGCTGGGGCGTAGTCCCTATTTGCACAGGGAGGACATTATTCCCATTTGAAGATATTTTCTTTAACTTTTTAAGAAGATTTTATTTATTTATTTGAGAGAGAGAGAGAGAGAACACAAGCAGGGGGAGCAGCATGCAGAGGGGGAGGGAGAAGCAGGCTCCCCACTGAACAGAGAGCCAGACCTGGGGCTTGATCACAGGACCCTGGAATCATGGCCTCAGCTGAAGGCAGACACTTAACCAACTGAGCCACACAGGTGCCCCCCATTTGAGGATATTTTCATGGGAAATCAAAGAAGAGGCAGAAAAGAAAGAAGCCATCTCCTATACCCTTGTTGCTTTCAATCAATACCAGGCTGATCCTTGCTGATGTGCAAACTCTTTCCCTGCTAGAAATGAGATCTGAAAGTTATCTGCCTTTTTCTATCTTTCCAAATTTGACCTTCAAGTCTCAGCCCCATCTGTCTTTCATAAACCAACCCCACAACAACCTGATCAGAGAGGTACGGATAGGTTGGGTTATAGCCAGACAAATGGAAATCACTCTAGGTCTTTCAAGCAGAAAATTTAAAATGGGGATTAGTATATCAATGATGGAAGAAATAAGAAGCCAAACAGGACAGTGAGACAGCTCAGAGAGTTATCAACTCAGCAGCTATAGGAATCCCGTCTTATCCCTAGAGTTGGAAGGACAACTGGAAGAGGTGGTAAGTAGTATTACCAGAGCCCAGAGATGGGGTATCTGGTGGGAGCTAGAGTGAAGATGGGGATGCCTTGCAAAAGCTGGGGCCAAGGAGAAAGGGGATACTTGGTGGTAGTTGGACGTGAGCCCCATGGGAAATACAGCTGCTGCTGGTCGTACCACAAAACGTGGGGCTTGGGATGCAGAAGAAATATCCAAGCTCCTCCCTTTTTTTTAAATTTTTTAATTTTTTTTACCTTTGGGTTGGTCAAACCCACCCAGAAGCCAAAGGGCGGGCTCATACAAAGCAGAGAAGGAAATGAACAGAATGGGTCTGAGAGTCAGAAGGAGAGAAAAAACCGTAATTATCATCCTTTTACAGAGAAGTCATATGAGGCTGAAAGAGGTCAAGTTGCCTCAAACCACACTATAGTCCAGGTTTCAAATTCAGGCAGTCTGACTTCTCCTATGCCCATTTTCTCTGTAATCACTGTTACTATATAATCATGATAATACTACTATTATTATTTTACCCATGTCAGACCTCTCTCTCTGAACTAGACTTTAAGCTCCCCAAATGCACCAACTGTGTCTACCTTTATATCACTTAGAGCACCAAGTCCTTGTGTATTTTTCAGAACCTACCAAGAAATGTAAGTTGTTCACTGATCTGGGATTATTAGCAGGTCTTCATAGTTTCCATATCAGCCAAAGTGGGGGCACTATTAAAACATCCTTGGTGGTTCTGAATGTCTGCTTTCTTGCTAGTGAAAGTTAGCAATCCCAGATCAGGTTCCAGAGAATCATTTGGCAATAGGGAAAAGCACAAGCTACAATGAGAAAAATCAATGTCTAGGTTGCTTGAGGGTATCCCAAAGGAAAGAGACAGTTACTAAAATTTGAAATGGCTCTGCTCCAATGTCATAAAATTTCTACAGGTTGAATCGAGCAGCTCCTTCACCTGGAAAGAGGCTCTACTATCCCTTAGACTTATAGCTTCCATAGTTTGGATTGTTTTGTGGGACTGAAAGCTAGCAGGGTTATGTTTTTTTTAAGATATTTTTTTTATTTATTCATTTGACAGATAGAGATCACAAGTAGGTAGAGAGGCAGAGAGAGAGGAGGAAGCAGGCTCCCTGCTGAGCAGAGAGCCCGATGCGAGGCTCGATCCCAGGACCCCAGCAGGGTTATGTTTTGTTCTGTTTTCTTAAGAAGCAGTTCTTGAGAGCAAGATGATGGATACAGGTATGTTAGATAAAGTATCCATTTTTCTGATGCTCATGAAATCTTTGGTCACCGGAACTGACAGGACAAGTAGATTGGTGGTTCAGGGTTGCCGTATAGCTAGGGAAGATGAGAAAGTGTGCTGGGGACTTGGCAGTGAAAGTGAAGTTCAGGTGCTTCCTGGCCTCAAGGTCTATGTGATGGGGTGGCAGTTCCTTCCATGGATGAGTGCTGGTGTCAGACTCCCTCAATTCAAATCCAGGTTCTACCACTCTTTAGCATAGGTTATCCATATCCTGGGGATAATAAAGTTTTGTAATATAGTGTACTATCTTCATTTTCTCCTACCTCTCTGGTGGTTCTTTCTCAATCACCTTGGGTGACTATCCTGTCTTTTCAACTTCTACACACTAGAGTTCCTCACATTTGGATCTCTTCTCTTTTGTATCCACACTCACTCCCTTAGTGATTGTTCTGAGTCCCATGGCTTTCAATGTGACTCTCACATAGTGACTCTCACATAGTGACTCTCAAATCTCTTCTTTCCAGTCTGGACCTCTCTGCTAGACATGTAGACCACTGCCTGTCTGAAATCTCTACTCAGATGTCTAACAGCCATTTCCAACTCCACATGTCTAAAACCTAACTCTGGATCTCTGTCCCAGGCTTAAGCCTTCTCCTTTACTACTCTTCCCCATTGCAGTAAGGGAATACCCTACCCTTCCAGTTACTCAAGCCCAAAGTCTTGATATCATCCAGGACTCCTCTGTTTTGCTCATACCCCACATCTGATCCATCAGAATTCGATGTAGCTTTGAAATATTCCTAGAATCTGGCGACTTCCCACCATCAGCTCCTATTTTGGTTAATGCAGTGACCTCATAATTGGTATCTCTGTCTTGGTTGCTGTGCCATTTCTGTCTTTTCTCAATCAGCATATCCTTTAAAAATATTTTACTTATTTATTTGAGAGAGAGAGAGAGAGAGAGCGAGAGTGCACAAGTAGGGGAGTGGCAGGCAGAGGGAGAAGCAGGCTCCCTGCTGAGCAGGGAGCCCAACACGGGGCTCGATCCCAGAACCATGGGATCATGACCTGAGCCAAAGGCAGATGCTAGTCTGACTGAGCCACCCAGATGCCCCTCAGTCAGCATATTCTTATTCAAGTGTAAGTCAGATCATATACTTCCTCTGCTCAAAACCCTTGCATGGCTCCCTACTTCACTCAGGGTAGAA
Source organism: Enhydra lutris kenyoni (assembly GCF_002288905.1). NCBI lineage: Eukaryota > Metazoa > Chordata > Mammalia > Carnivora > Mustelidae > Enhydra > Enhydra lutris. The sequence goes on along the minus strand of NW_019154164.1, from coordinate 3,517,863 downwards.
GCCAAAGTCTTTACAAAGGTCTCCCAGACCCAACTCAGCCTGTTGTTGACCCTTATTACCTCTCTGAAATCATCTCCTACTTCTCTCTGACCTGTAAACTCCATTCCAGTCACACTGGTCTTCCCAAGGCTGAAATCAGAGAGTCAGCATGGCTGAGCTCTTATCTCGAGGCTCTGGAGAAAAATCTGCTTCCAAGTTCATTTAGATGGTTGGCGGAACTCACTTCCTCATGGTTGTAGGACTGAGGTCACCACTTTGTTGCAGGATGTCAGCTGGGGGTTGCTCTCATTTCCTAGAGGCCACCTGCATTTCTTCCCATGTTTCCCTCCATCATCAAGCCAGCAATGGCACAGGAAACCCTCCTCACAATTCAAATCTCTAACATCTTCTATTGTTACCACCTGGAGAAAACTCTGCTATTAAAGGACTTATATGATTAGATTAGGCCCATCTGGATAATCTCCCTGATTAGTAACCTTAATTACATCTGTAAAATCTCTTTTGCCACGTATGCAATGTAATTACAAATGTGCCATCTCATCATATTCACTGTCCTCTGATGATTAGCGCAGGAAATCTTAGGGCAACATTTTAGGATTCTGCCTACTACAGTGAGATTCAGACTGTTTAAGAAACTGACCAATCAGGGGCTCCTGGGTGGCTCAGTCAGTTAAGCGGCTGCCTTCAGCTCAGGTCATGATCCCACAGTACTGGCATCGAGCCCCATGTCCAGCTCCGTGCTCCACAGGGAGCCTGCTTCTCCCTCTCCCCACTGCTGTGCTCGTGCTCTCTCTCTCTTTCTCAAATCAATAAATAAAACAATAAAAAAAAAAAGAAACCGACCAATCGGAATGTATGCCAGCAATAGCACTGGAACAGAAGTGTGCAAAATACCTGCTGTTCCAGGCATCACCTTTCACCTGCTGGATTGTGAGGGGATCTAGGGGCATCCCAGAGGGAACAGCTGGAGTGGCAGCTATTTACCAACAGACATGAAACTATTTCAATGTCTTCCCAACTGGTTGCCCTATCAGTGATTAGTAGTTGGTTATCTGCCTGGTCAGAGGGTTGCAAATCACCATGTAGTGTGCAAGTTTTCCTCTTCTCTGTGCTTTGAAAGTCTGAGGTTGGTCCCGGGTGACTGGAGGTGGGCGGGAAGACCAACTGCCCCCCTTGGCACTCCCGGGTGTGCGATGGCCCTTTCCAGCCTTGTTTATTGTCTTTGCCATGCTGGGATTGTTTTGATGAATGTCTTCATGGGCATAGCTGTCTTTTGCTGTTGGAGACTTCATCCATTATCTGAGACTCCAAATGCTGCCACCCGGGGGAGATAATCAATTGTATGTATTTGGGCTCTCCCCAAGCCTCACAGCAGATGTGGCTGAGTGAGGCAACTGCTATTTACTTAATCTAAGCTTTAGAGTGAACGGTAGCCAGAGAAACTGAGGGTTCTTAGTAACTTGCCACACGAGGCTATATCGCACAGATCATTACAAGCCTCATGTTTTGTGAGGACCAGCCTCAGGCAAAAGAGATTCCCCTTATAGGTGAGTTGGAGGTAGGAATAGGGCCTAAGGTAAATGAATGTTGTGGGGCTTGTCTGTCCCTCTGACCTTGTGTTTTCCTAAGGGTGAATTTGATGAAAATGGTCTCAAGGGCAGCTTCACTTGATGGAACTGGGCACATACACATGGGGAACAGCCGGGACAAGGTGGGTGTGTTTAGAGAAGTGTTACAGAGAGAAATAAACAGCTTAAGGAAGAGAAAAGCCTAAACAGAGAAGAGGAAATCAATGCTAATCACAAACAATAATATAAAATGTGGCCTGCTTTTTGCCTGATGATGCTGGCTGGGACCACAGAGCACAGGCCTGGAGTGATCCTTGCTTCCCTGTATCTTGAAGCTGACTACCTATGACAGCTTTGGAGCCTCCTCTGGCTTAGATATATGTATTTCTTAAGAGCCATATCTCTACTCCACCAGCAGCTCTGTACCCTGTGCAGAGCATCGAGAAGGAGCTTGACCTTCCAAGGGATTGCTATTAAACGGTGCTCCTGAGCCCCCTCTTATGATGTACACAAGATATATTCCCAGTAAAAGCATGTCAACAACTGAGCCTCCACTTAGACCGAGTCAGCTTGTTGATCCCTTTTGAAGTACGAGAGACTTATCTTCAGTGGCTTCCCTTCCTATGACATTTCCTCCATATCAGGGCCCTTCTACACACTACGTTGACTACAGAAGTGGAGATGTTGCAAGTGGAATCAAATCTGCTTGCTTGTCTTTACTGCTCAGACAGATCCAGATGTTTTTGTAATCAGTTTGCTCAATATCAGGACCCCCCTGGATCCAGTTCCAAATGATAAAGACACATTACCAGAAGATCCCAAAGTAGGAGGTAGTATTCAGAAGGGTTGGCCATGAGTCCATAGGTATGAGATAGTATAGACCCTATTCAGGCCATCTTCCAGCAAACCCTCACCCCTCAGCTCCCAAGCTCTCTTCAAGCTAAGCTGTTTTCCTCAGGTACAATAGTCAGTTACATTAAATCACAACTTGCTACCAGCAGGTGGTGACAAGGGAGCGGAGTTGATCATTTCCACCCTTCCTAGCAAAATGTCACTGAGCTCAGTGGGAGACAACACAGACCTGTATTAGGTGACAAGAAAATCTCTTTTGTTTTCCACTGCATTAGGAGTGATCAGCTGCAAGACACCCAGGGAAAAAATGACAAGTGCCTCAGCATGAATATTGCCATCTTTGGCAGGGTAACAGGATACTAGGCATGGGGGTGGAAAAATAACCCCCTGAGATTTTAGGCCTGTCCCCTTTATTCAGACAGACTTGGAGTGAGCATAGATCATTCCAGAGTTCTTATTCTGGTTGGGTTCAAACTACTGAGAGAGAGAAGTATAAAATGGAGTGATATCCCATTTCAAAAGCAGCAGATGAACAGCATTTCAGAGCTAGAAGGGACCTTGTGAGTTTAGCCTGTTCATCTAGGCATCCAGACTCACAAGATGGCAGAGACAGCAGGGATTTTAAAGACCACTGCATCAGACTTGACCAGCTGGTGCATGAAAAGGTGTTCAGCATCAGTAATCATCAGGGAAATAAATGTAAGTCAAAACCACCATGAGCTATCATGTCACAGCTGTTAGAGAAGAGCTATTATCAAAAAGATAAGAGATAACAAGTGTGGTGCAAATGTGAAGAAAAGGAAACCCTGGTGCATTATCGGTGGGAATGGAAATTGGTGCAGCCCCTGTGGAAAACAGAATGGAGGTTCCTCGAAACAATTAAAAATAGAAATACCATATGTCCTAGCAGTCCCACTTCTGGGTTTATAACCAAAGAAGATGCAACCATCATCTTGAAGAAATATCTGCACTCCCATGTTCATTGTGGCATTGTTCACAACAGACCAGACATGGAAACAATCTAATTGTCTCTTGACAGACAAATGGATAAAGAAAATATGCTGTGTATATATACAACAGAATATTCCTCAACCATGAGAAAGGAGACAGTCCTGGGGGGATGGAAACTGGAGGGCATTATACTAAGACCAATAGTAAAGCAGAAGAAAACCAGTATCATCTGATCTCACTTATATGTGGAATCTGAAAAAGTCAAATGCAGAGAGAGAGTAGAAGGGAGGTTGCCAGGGGTTGAGGGTTGGAGGAAATGGTGAATATTGGTCAAAGGGTATGAATTTACAGTTAGAAGCTGAATAAGTTCTGGGAACTTAATGTCTTATATGGTGACTCTAGTTAACGATATTGTATTGTACACTTGAAAGTTGCTAAGAAAGTTGCTATCTTAAATGTTCTCACCAAAAAAGGTCATTTATGTGAGGTTATGGATGTGTTCACTAATGTTATTATGATGAACATTTCACAATATATATGTATCAAATCATCACATTGTACACCTTAAACCTACCCAATGCCATATGTCAATTATATCTCAATAAAGACAATCCATTTCAACCCTCTCACTTTTCGGATGAAGAAAATGAGGCCCACAAAGGGAAAGTAAGTTATTCAAGGTCACAGTTATAAATAACAGGACTAGGACTAGAGTTCCTGGTCTTCTAACTCCTAATATCTTTTTTCACTATACACCAGCACCTAAGCACCTAAAATCTAAACCATCCTAATGGGTACTTTCATGTTCTGATTTCTTTAAACTGTCCAGTGAGAGATATTCTACAAACCCATCTAGAAGACTACATGGCGTTGCTATTTATGATTAGGAAATTTCTCCTAATAGATAACTCAAAAGCCACCTGCTACAACATAAACCCACTTCTCTTTGGTCTGTCCTTAATTAAAATGGATCACAGATGTTCACTATCACCAGGAATATGTAAGAAATATGGACAATATGTGTGCGTACCTATGTGTGTAAAAATGTGTGTATATTTATGTATATATTTATATGCATACTTATATTTATATAACCAATAATTTAAGCTGTTTTTTGTAGGCTAGATGATTCCTCAGTGGCAGAACAAATCTGAGAAATGATATCAATGAAGGAAGAGAGGAGTCAGGTCTTTTCATCTGTCTTCCATGCTAGAGCAAAAACTTTTAGCAACAGATAGACCCATGGGGTTGATCTATTATCTTAATATGAACTAAGCATCCAAATCCACTGATTCTCAACTAAACAGGATCTCAGATAGCCAGAACTCCTTTACTAATACTCCATTTCTAAATATGATAGGCAAATCATAAGAAAATACACTAAGGTTTGATACTTACTTTGGCATCAAAAACCAGAGCAGGGCCTGGGCTGATCCCTTGTCCTATACCTTCACCATTTCTCGTTTAGGGTAATATTGCTGATCTAAATGGTAGCACGATGGTCAAAAAAGATTCAGTGATTGACTCTACTAAAGTGGGTCGCATAGTGGATTGTAATTACTCATCTATACTTGATCAAAAAATAGTCAGTCTCTGTCTGAGAAGTTTGTCTTTGGCAATGGAATGCTCAGTTTTGTGAGGAACATGTTTGCAGTGAAGAGGGAAAGAAGACCCTTTTGCCAAAGGATCCAATCAGCTCAATCCACCCTGGAGATTAGTGGGGCCAGACTGTGCCCATACCTCTCGAGCTCTCCTTTCTAAGGCAAGAAAATGGATTCAGAGTTTTAAACATATTTTTAAGAGGCTACCAGAAAGTCCTATTAACTAGAACATCCTCTTCTAGATGACTGAGATTCAATGGACTCAGATTCCAAACCGAGCTGCCTTCGAGAGAAACAGTTCACTCTAACAACTGGGAAAGCTAATGGAAAATACTCAACGCAGACACACTGCTTTGTTGAACTTCCAGTGGGCTCTGGGGCCAATGTGACCACTCCTGCAATGAAGCAATCCCCCTGTAAAGCAAAGGTACTCACGGCAATAAGCTGATAGGAGTTGTTCATCATGGCAATCAACATGTTCAGCAGCACAACTAGGGAGATGACGTTGTATGTCCCAAACATGGTAGCTCCCACAAACTCTGTGAACTCGTGTCTGGCTTTTACATTGGTGACATAGAGATTTAAAAGGCCAAAGACAGACCAGAAGAGCGACTGGAGGGTTTCGAAGAGCCTGAAAGAGGTCGAAGAGCAGGTTAGTTAATTCTCTAGGAAGGGCAAGAAAAAGAGACAGAAAATGTGAAGGAATCTGCTTAAAAGGGGCCTGTCAGATTTTGTCCCAACAGGGAGACTGATGATGTCACACTATTTTGGTCTCTTTCCCCACACAATGCAATCAGGTGGGTTCATTTGTTTGTTACCCTTTCTGTCTCCTAGGCTTTCCCCTTCCACCTGGAATACCTTCTTTCTCTTCTCAGTCTACACAGAGCCTATGCTTTTCTAAGAGTTATTTCCAGGGCTCCTTCCTTTGCCAAACTTTCTCTTTCATCTTGAGACCATGTGATTTTTCACCTTCCTAGTTACATAATGGCAGTAAATGAGTAGTTAAGAATATGGGGCTTGGGTTAGATTGTTCTGGGTTAAAATCTCAGCTATGTCACTTGCTAGTCGAGTGAATGTGAACAAGTTACCATTTCTGATACTTCTTTCATGCTTCTGACAGTGCCCAGGGGGCTGCTAAGCTCAGTAGAGGAGCTTAGGGATCCTTGAACTAACACACTGTGTAGATTATTTTAAACACTATGTTAACTAACAATTACCGAGAACTTACTATCTATAAACATGTTAAGCACTTTTCCGTACATGATCATTATTATCCTTATAAAACTTTATTGTTGCGGCTGAGGAAACAAAGATTCAGAGGTCACTCAGCTGTAAGTGCTGAGCCAAAATTCAAATCCAATTCCATCTGACCTCCCCAAACCACTGCATTATTTTATATTAGACGGCTTTACAAATTGTTGTTTCCTCTTCTAGTCTCCAAATATGTAAGTTTGCAGTGATATGTTTTCAGTGTCTAGGGTTTCTTTGACCTCATATTCAGAAGTCTGTGCTGGTAGCAATAAAAGGCAGCCAACTCTGGGTAGCAGAAATCAACAATTTCTCAAACACACAGATGAGGGGCAGAACATAAGAAATGCTACTTTTAAGATTTGATGCCCTTTTTCTATGGCTCAAAATATGTTGTTTCAATTTTTTAAAAAAATTTATTCATTTAAATAAACTTTTTTAGAGAAAGACAGCATGAGCAGGGGGAGGGGCAGAGGAAGAAGGAGAGAGAGAGAGAGAGAGAGAGAGAGAGGCAGACTCCCTGCTGAGCACAGAGCCTGATGCGGGGCTCAATTTCACGACCCTGAGATCATGACCTGAGCCGAAATTAAGAGTCAGATGCCCAACTGACTGAACCACCCATGTGCCCTCCATATATGTTGCTTTGGGGGTACAATATATTTTGAGAGGCTTAGGCATTTGTTCTTGGGTTCACTTAGAGGGTATGTGGGAAATGTTTTAACGATTGCCTCTATCTGGAAGTGGTCTTCCCCAAATCTTTGCATGACCATCTCCCTAATGTAACTGGAGTCTCAGCTCAGATGTCACTTCCTCAAAGAAGCTTTCCTCGGTCACGCTACCAAAAGTAGCTCCACCGTTTTTTTTTCTTTGTCTTATTTTAAAAGATTTTTATTTATTTTAGAGAGATAGAGTGAGAGAGCAGGAGCAGAGGAAGAGGCAGAGGGAGAGGGAGAAGCAGGATCCCCACTGAGCAGGGAGCCTGGCGCAGGACTCAATCCCAGGACCCTGGGATGATGACCTGAGTTGAAGTCAGATAGATGCTTAACCGACTAAGCCACCCAGGCATCCCGTCTCATTTAACATTCTTTGTAACATGTAAAACTCCCTAAAATTATAAGAAGTAATTTTTCATTTAAATGTTTATTTTCTGTCCATCCTCACTAGAATGTAAACTCTAGGAGGGCAGAGACATACAGCTACTCTGTACCTGGCACATGATAGGCACTGGATAATACTTGTTGAATAAATGAATGAATACTTATTAGCTATTACTATTACTGTTCTCAGTGGATTAAAGTCTAGAAGACTCCAGTCCCATTGACAACTGCCCAGCCAGTAGGCAGCACCATGGGGTTAGTCATTTTGATGAAGGCTGTGCTCTGTCTGCTCTGGTCTGACTCTCATGGAGTCTCTTTCAGGGCTGTCTGGGCAACATGCACATGGCCCTTTTCAACCAGTTGCATGGCTCTTCTCTTTATCATCATAGGTAACTTCCATGATTTTTCCAGCATCACCTGGCTAGCCTAGAAGGAAGAAATTTGCTTTTTTTTTTTTTAGAAATTTGCTTTTTATCTGATGAAGATAAGTGCCAGCTGGTGAAGCATTTGAGGAATCAAAAGTAAGATGAGAGACTGGAGTGCAGGGGGCCGGTTGGCACAAGAACCAGAATATGGCAAGTCAGATTTCAGGATCCAAATTTCCAGGAGAGACTAAAAGTCAGGGCCAGGAAATGCAGTGCATTACAGAGCCAGGCAGAGGATTAAAAACAGGAAAGATAAGGGGCTCAGGAGTCTGGTTCTACTAAGATGGCACAACCAGGATGTGCCAGGGGCCACCTGAAATCCAGACAGATGGGAGGCCAGCAATGGCACAAGCAGCTAGCTGGTAGCTGGAGAGCAGAAGCCAGGGTGGGTATGGTTCAGAAAAACAGAAAGGAATTGCAGAAAATTGGAAAGGTAGTTTGAAAAACCAGGGTCTGGAAGTTGAATGACCTCGAGCATAGAAAACATTCAGTAAGGGGTGCCTGGGTGGCTCAGGTGGTTTAGTGTATGCCTTCAACTCAGGTCATAACCCCAGGGTCCTGGGATCAAGCAGTCATGTCATCCTGGATTTCACATGCCCATTCTGCGATTCCCCAGACTTGCAATTTCTTATTCTATCATGCATTTCCTAAGCTTCTAACTCTGGATGGAATGCTCCTGCCATGCTCCCAACTTCTAGCCTCCACTTTCATCCTGTCTCCTTCTTTGCCCACCTCTTATTTGTCCTGCCCTGCCTCCTTCCTTATGAGGCTGGGTTAGATGTCCATCTTTTGTTCTCCCACAGTACCTTAGCCTGATTCCACAAAGGAATATATCACAGTTTAGTGACAGTATAGGGGAGTGGCTAAGAGCAAACTTTTAGACTCCTGCCCTTACCAACTATTTGATTGGAAAACTTAAATACCTTCAAACTTCAAGTTTCCTCATCTCTAAAATGGCTTTTTTAAATTTAATTTTATTTTCTCAGTGTTCCAAGATTTATTGTTTATGCACACCACACCATAGTTTATCAGAAGGATAAATACTAATTACTAACATTTACTGTGCCCTTGTTATGTGTCAGCCACTATGCTAAGTGCTTTGCTTATCTTGTAATATTTGATTCTTGGAATAACCCTACGAAATAGCTACTATTTATTTTTTTTTTTAGATGAGAAACTAAAGCGAAGAGTGGGCACACTGGTAGGAAGTGGCAAAGGTAGGATTTGCACCAGACTCTTTTGGTCCCAGAGCCCACATGCTTAACCAATTTTTCCCATTACATAAGATACCATATATGATGCACTAGGCACAGTGTTTGGCATAGGCTTTAAAAATGACAACTATTTTGCTGAAACAAATAATTCATTCCATGTTAATAAAAATGGCAGCTATTCTAATTGTTTACTCATATTCTTCATTAGACTATGAACTTCTTGAGGATAAGGACACCCTCTTAGTATCCTCATTGGCTGGCACATAGCAGTTGCTGAATACATGTTTGTTGAATAAATCTGTTAAAGATGATGGGAGATGTACCCATGGGAGAAGTATTAAGGAAAGTACAAATAATTGGCACCCTCCTGTGATAAGAGTAGCAGGAAGGCTGTGAACTTAAAATAGGGGGAAAAGCAGGAGACAATCAACAACAATATTTAAAACCTGGCCAGAAACATAAAGAACCCTTGATGGGGACTGAGTTTGTATCCATGCAATAAGATGGGACAATATGGGTTGAATGCTGGGTAGAGAAATCTCTATTGATTAAGTAGGAATAGCCACAAATGAATGGAGTTGGTCTATGAGGAGGTCCCAAGTGACCTGCTCTGTCACTGCTACGACCTGCTATGGCTTTGTATATATTCGTGATTATTTCAATTTTCCACAAATTTTGTATAACTTCACAAAACAAGTCTTACACCTGCATCCTTGGATAAAAGAACAGACTGCAGCTTGTATGCCTGGATTGAAATCCTGACTCTGCCACTTACAATCTGTGTGACTGGAGACAACCTGTGTAACTGCTTTGTACCCTAATTTCTCTATGTGTAAAATGGGTAATAATAATAATGCCTATCCATTTTGAGTTTATTTTTATGTACGGTGTAAGAGAATGGTCGAGTTTCATTCTTCTACATATAGCTGTCCAGTTTTCCCAGCACCATTTATTGAAGAGACTGTCTTTTTTCCACTGTAATTTTTCCTGTTTTGTCGAAGATTATTTGCCCATAGAGTTGAGGGTCCATATCTGGGCTCTCTACTCTGTTCCACTGGTCTATGTGTCTGTTTTTATGCCAGTACCATGCTGTCTTGGTGATCACAGCTTTGTAGTAAAGCTTGACATCAGGTAACATGATGCCCCCAGTTTTATTTTTGTTTGTCAACATTTCCTTAGCGATTCGGGGTCTCTTCTGATTCCATACAAATTTTTGGATTTTTTGCTCCAGCTCTTTGAAAAATACCGGTGGGATTTTGATCGGAATGGCATTAAAAGTATAGATTGCTCTAGGCAGTATAGACATTTTAACAATGTTTATTCTTCTGATCCAAGAGCACGGAATGGTCTTCCATCTTTTTGTGTCTTCTTCAATTTCTTTCATGAGTGTTCTGTAGTTCCTTGAGTACAGATCCTTTATTTCTTTGTTAAGGTTGATTCCCAGATATCTTATGGTTCTTGGTGCTATAGTAAATGGAATCAATTCTCTAATTTCCCTTTCTGTATTTTTATTGTTAGTGTATAAGAAAGCCACTGATTTCTGTACATTGACTTTGTATCCTGCTACGTTGCTGAATTGTTGTATGAGTTCTACTAGTTTGGGGGTGGAGTCTTTTGGGTTTTCCATATAAAGAACAATGAATACTGTTACGCTGAAAATAAATTAAAAAAAATAATGCCTACCTCATAGCATGGTTGTGAGGATTAGATGAGTTAATTCATGTAAAACTCATTTGTACTAGTGTCTAGACATAACATTCAGTAAATATTAGATACTTTCATGATTTTTGTCAACCTTTACATTTCTTTATTGTCTTTATAGATTGTCATCCATTTGGATATCTAGTTGTACATAGCTGCAATCATAGTGTATACAATTTTTGTGTTTTTAAGAGTTACACATTTGGGGTATGTTACTTTTTGTGTATATATAGAATCTGCACGTGTATCATTTTAATAGCTGCCCAATATTTCACCCAGTGAATATTAAGCCTGTCTTGACATTTTTATCAATGCTTTTGATAAGAATAGATGGCAACCTTCTAAGATCTTCAGATGATACAAGACTGGGAGCGATAACTAATAGATGGAATGACAAGACCAAGATTCAGAAAGGTTTCAAAAGCATGGAGTAATGGGCTAGAACTAACAAGAGGAAATTTAATAGGGATCAATGTAAAGCTTTGTTCTTGGGCCAAGTGCCCAAATTCAGGATGAGGGATGTAGGAGAAATGCCAAGGATTTTCTCTGACAGCAAGCTAAAAGTGGATCAGCAGAGTGACACTGTGCTAAGTGCTTTGCATGTGTTAATATTTGATTCTCAGATCTTCAGTATGGCCAGATATGAGTACCATATGAGTAGGGACAGTGCAGACGTAAATCTAGATTGAAGATAGGATGGGCATATCAAACATCATTATGTCTTAGGCCTCTGTGGTAGGTACAAGGCTTCTAAAGTGGGGTAATCTCAATCTGGTGGGTGAAAGAGTGAACAACGACTAACATACAAGTTATATTGTCACAGAGATGTGCTTAGAATGCCATAGGAAACAAACACAGAAGGAGACTGTAACTGAGAGTGGGGTTAGAATGGGTAAGAAGAGACTTAGAAGAGCAGGTTATTTTTCAGCAGAGGCTTGAAAGATGGGTTAGAGTTTTCCAGGCTGGCCAGGTGGGGATGGGCATTCCAGCCAGGCGGTGGGGATGGGCATTCCAGCCAGGCAGAGGGAATGGTGTGGGATGTGCAAAGGCCCATAGGCCAGGATGCTCTCCTGTAGTTGGGAAGAACAAGGTGTTGCCTATGGGGAAGAGGAATGAGAAGCTAGAAAGGTGGGCTCCAGATTATCAAGGTACTGTATGTTGTGGTAAAGAAGTGGATTTTACACTGGGGAAGATTTCAATACCTGACAGGTATGAAGCTGGGTGGTAAAAAGATAAGACTGGTGTTTAGGAAGAAACTTCTGTAACGCAGTTGGGAAATTGTTTGGAGGAGAAAGAAGACTCGAAGCAGGGAGACACGGTGGGTGGGGGGGGGAACAGGGTGGGGGTGGGGGGGGGGGGTATGGGGGTGGGGGGGGTAAGGGGGTGAGGTGGGGTATGTGCGCATGCGTGTACGTGTACGCACCCACGCACGCACACGTGCACGAGCCCGCACCCACGTGCACTCATGAGCGCGCATATGCGTAAAGGCTAAATTCAAGAGAGATTTACCAAGTTCAGCTGCAGGACTTGGTGAGAGACTGGACGAGTTGCGGATGGTAAGAGGGTAAGGGTCATAAATGACTTCTAGGATTCTGGCTGGTGGCATTTAATAAGATGAGGAATTGAAGGGGAAATAGGTTTGGGGTGGGGATATGGAGATATCGGAATTTAGCTGTGGCCATTTTGTGCTTGAAACACCGGGGGCACAGCCATGTGCGTTTGGGAGGTATCTGGAATTGAGGGCTGGAACCTCAGAAAGAGACATAAGATCGGCAAGTTAGCTTCTTGCCACTTCCACTGTTTTTCTTTCTCAGGTTCTATGCCCTCAGAATGCTGATGCTTTCTCGGTTGCTTCTCTTAATAGTAGATGAAGGCGAGGTGTCCCCACAATGGAGTACTAGACTTAAAACCGCCGATAGTACGGTCATGTGGTTGTCAGTAAGGATGGTGAGGTCTTCCTGAAATGTGTGCCTGGGAAAAATATCTTTTTAAAAAAAATTTTTTTTAAAGCCAAAGAATAGCAAAGGCGTCTCTGGAGAATCAGAAGGAAATGGATGACAATAAGTCGACGGCATAGTTTATGTCAGATATATAAATGAGCTTGCTTTCTCTTTGTCTTAAAAGATGAGTTTTCCTGATGCTCTGACCAAATAGTGTATATTTTAGCAGGTATTATAAATGCCGGAGTTGATGTTTAAAGAAAAACGTTAAGCTGAGCCAGACTTCCATGGAGGAAAAAAAATCAACACCTAGAAGAAAAGTTCAGGTGGTATTACTGCTGATTTGGCTCCAGCATGACAATGCTTCTTTATACCTGATGCCCCAAGGTATAATTTTGAGTGTGCCAGGTCCCCATTCTTGTTTATTGTCCCTGCTGGGCAAGCGATGGGAGCAGAATGTAAGTTGGCAACAGGGGTATTAATAATGACTATACAAACTTGCAAGAAGGCATTTCATAAACTTCTTCAACAGAGTTTACATGAAAGAGCAATAGACAGGGGACCTGGCCTCCTGGAAGGCACCTCACATTCAGATGTTCAGTTCTGTTGCACACTTTGATGCGAACAAATGCAGCCTCTTGGTGCTCAAACTACCACAGCATTGCTCTTCATACTGAAAACAGGTTGATAGGAGTTCTGCCTCTAGAGTAATGCAGGAGAGGAAGCAAGGCCTAGCCAAGAGGCACTAGCAAGGTGACCGGTTGCCGTTACACATTCCTGGCTGGCTTAACCAAAAATCCCACTCTCTTCTCATCAACTCATTTGACTTATTTTTTTCCTTTCACATGAGTGTCATTTCCCCATGCAAGATTTTCCCTTGAGTTCTGGGAAAAGAGGCAGGGGGTGTGGCCTAGTGGAAGGGGTGGGGACTGAAAATGGGCAATGGAGTGAGCCAGCGTTTTTCAAACTCTGTTCATTGGTACGTCATCCTGGCCAATGCATTTGGGGTAATCTTTCCTTACATCGTGGATTCACAATGAAGTATCTAAGAAGACCCGCAGTTAAGAAATCCTTTAAAATTTGTTCTAGCATTTCCAAAAGTCAATGGATCATATTTATGTCTCTTAACGTCCCCGTGAACTGTGGTTATTTATAACCCATTTTAGGAAATGCTGCTAGAAACAAATAATAGGGGTAGGCTACATAGCATTGTTTTTTCCCCTTTCTATTGGTGCAACTTGGGGGTGAGCAGAAACTCATTTTTTCCTCTGGTCTTTGTTATTGAACACATTTCTAGGACATCTGAATTGTGTGGCACTGAACTGCCTTAGTTTATAGGATTAAGGGAAAAAATGTAGTTTAGTTTAATGACTAAAACCCTCTCATGAGCTTGGGGTCATTACTGTGAATACCAGTGTTGAGTGGCACTTTCCAGAACTGGGGGGTTGAGATGGACATGTTACAGGACATTGAGTCTAGGGTAAGCCCAGGACCTCTCTTGGAATCTAACAAATTTCCTATCATGTGCTTATTTTCTTCTTGTTTGTTTCCCCTAACAGTGATTTGTCGGAAAATAACAGCCATCTTGGAGGCTTGAAGGTCCTAAGGAAGGAGACGTTGAGTTTACAAAGAAAAGGTACACAAACTCCATGTGTCTGGCAGCAGTGGACTCATGGACAGCTTCATGAGCTGCCTCCTTGTGTCTCAAATGGGAAAGGGAGACATTTCTGATCCCTGCTAAGGGACCTAAACTAATCCCAGAAGGTGAACTGATTCTAATCTTGCCTTCAGCCTGTCCCGTCTCTAGCTTACTCCTATGAAAGGACATATAGATGTCACTGGGAGGTGCTCATGGGCTTTTATTGTAAGCCCTGTCTATGCTCTGCTTTGGCCTATGGCCCAGGGAATTTGTCCCTCCCAGCATTCCATCTTCTATTCCACACTGTGTGGACTCAGGCAGTCATACTGGTTCTTATGAAGCATGCCCCATTAATATTGCTTGAAGGGTGGATTTGCATGTGTTCTGTCTTGGAATACTAGGTAGGAGAAACACTCCCCAGTAGGGTGTAATGTCCATCCCCACAATGCAATCAGGCAAAAGGGATGCAACCACTTTGCATAAGGCCTGTTCAAACATACCAGTTCTCCTATAAACTTTTACCTTAATTCCATCAACTCCTATGGTCTTACCTCCAGTCTCTATTAGGATTTCACTGACAGGCGTTGGTTTTGTAATACTAGATAGGGGAGGTTTTCCTCAGCCAGACATAATATCCATTCCCATAAAAACATTTAGGTAAAGGAGACACAGGGTTTTTACATAAAGCCTGTTCAAACATTCTAACTTTTATGATCCTATTGACACTTACATTTTTAAAATAAGATTTTATTTATTTATTTGAGAGGGAGAGAATGAGAGAGAGAGAGAGTACACAAGAGGGGAAAAGTCAGAGGGAGAAGCAGACTCCCCGCTGAGCAGGGAGCCCGATGTGGGACTCGATCCCGGGACTCAAGGATCATGACCTGAGCTGAAGGTAGTTGCTTAACAAACTGAGCCACTCAGGTGCCCTGATGCTTACATTTTTAATTTTTTACTTCTTTTTAAGTAAGCTCTATACCCAGAATGGGGCTTGAACTCATGATCTTGAGATCAAGAGTCACATGCTTTATATACTGAGCCAACCAGGTGTCCCTATCCTTACATTTTTATATTTTCTCAATCTTAACTGTAGCCTGAGTCAGGGCATCACCAAGGGGTTTTGGTATTACAGTTAAGAGGAGTTCTGTATGAATGAGTCCAGAAACTTCTCTTTTCCACCCTCTAACCATTTTACCCACTCTTGTACAGAAGACTTTGGGTTCCCAGCTAGAGTTTGAGCCAAGGAACCCTGATCTTTTTGTCAGTCTTTAACTTATTTTGTCCAAACAGTGCCTCAAATGATTGCTGGCTAGGTTTCTCATTGTAATTTTTGCCTGCTGGGTTTTTTTTAAAGTTCTCCAAACTGGGATAAATAAAGTAGACTTGTTTTGGGCCCTTTAATGTTGGGGGACCAGTATGGAGTCCCTTTGGCCATCCAAACCTTTGAGAGTGTTGTGTTAAAGTCTTTACTTTAACCCTGTCAAAGTCTGTTTTATTCATCTCAGTTCTTAATAACCATCTAAAGATTTCCATCCTGTGGGATGAGTCCTGGGACTCTTCTCTGTTTCCTCTTTGTTTTGTTCCTTTCAATATTTGCTTTATTCACCTTATTCCTTAATAACTGTTTAAAAGCTTCCACTTTGTGGCCTCTTCCTATTCTACTGTTAATTAACCTAATTTTTTATTAAGACCCATGAGAGAAAGCTGAGACATCAAATTGCAAAGGTTTCCCAGAGTGTTTTTTGATTTTGCAGCAGTAAGGTTATATGGGGTGCCTGTGTGAAAGGGGATCCTTAACCACAGCATCTACTATGACCTGAGTAATGGGCATATTCAGCAGGCAGATTTCTCAGTCATCTTAAAGTCATTTCCATGTATCTTGCATAGGAAGCATGTCAGCGGCTTCATCTGGGGTATTCCACTTGGCATTGATAGGGGGAATTGAGAAGTCCCCCCTCTCAGGGTAAACACACCCTACAGGGGCTTTTATCCAGTTAACTGGGCTGGTCATTCCCTTAGGAATAGCCTCCTTTGTATCTGGATCACATATAGTCATCTGTGATTGTTTAGTCATGAGCTATGGTTCCTGTATCAACCCAAACATGCCCTTCCACTCTACAGTATTCAAAACCAAAGGCACAGCTCCTAAACTGGTTACTCTCATAATCTGTTTTACTAAAGGGTCTTCAGGAAGCTGATGATATCCACAAAATGAAAACAATTCCTTCATACTGAATTCTCTGGTTTCAGTAGTTTCTTGATTTTGCTGTCCCCCACACTGACCACCTTCTTGGTGACCAGAGGTCTTACAGGGTCCTTCTGTTGTCCTCTACAATTTTTACCTTGAGGGGTGACTTTGAGTCTAGTGGTCCAAACTCAGACTGACCCAAATCTGTGAGCTTCCATGCCTTCTCCAGACACCCTATTGTCCCCAAATCCCCATGTGCTCACCAATCTGTAAGCTCTCCAAAACCTGTCCTTTAAGGTTTTTGTGGAGGCTTCATTGAATAGTCATGATTGATTAGATTCATTGGCCACTGGTTAAATTAAACTCAGTCTTCAGCTCCTCTCCCTTCCCTGGTGGTTGAGGGGTGGGACTGAATGTTTCAACCCTTTAGTCACATAAGGTTGATTCCCCTGGCAACCAGCCTCCATCCTTTGGTTGTTGTCCTAAAGTCACCTTCTTAACACAACAAAAGACACCTTTGTCAGTCTTGGCCCTTAGGGAATTCCAAGGCTTTTAGGAGCTCTGTGCCAGAACCAGGAAGGCCAAATACACATTTCTTATCGTACATCATAATATCCCAGTCTACATTAAGATATTCTTGCATCCCTCCTTTTTCTTTGTTCTTGATTCAGAATATGTAATTTAGCTTTGGTAATCACTTGTTCAGAGGAATAGCCTTGCTCTTTCATTTCCTTGGTTAGTGATGCTTTTAGGAGTGAGGAATTATTTACCCCCTTTTCAAAGATTCCTTTAAAAATATGAGATGCTACCAAAATTGTTCAGAACTAGCTCTTTAGAGGAGTTCCTGGGAGCCCATGTATGTGTCTCTTTCTTCTCTCACCTAACTGCTTCCTCTCTTAGTCTTCTATAGCGAGAAGAAGGTTTGTATAGCGAGAAATCCTTTGGGTTGATCCATAAGTAAGCTTTGTGTGGACTGTCAAGAAACAGTGATAAAGCTATGGACTGACTGAAAATAGAGCAAAGAAAGAGAAAGCAGAAAAAGGCCAGGGAGGGGGATCTTACGTGGAGAAGGCATTATTCTGTTTCTCACATCGGATTCCCTTGCAGTTGTTTGGCTCATCGATTGCTCTGGTCTCATAATAAAAGTAAAGCTGGTTCAATCCATTGGCAAAAGCCAGCAGTACTAGACAGTAGATAAAGAGGAATTTGAGGATATCAAGCAGCATGCGCCCCAAAGAGATCTGCAGAGGTCCTAAGTGGGAGTTGGCTGTGAACAGGGATATGAGACGCAACGAACTTAAAATGTTGGATATTGCAAAGAGCGCTTCTGCAATCAGGGTCGGGTGCCACATTTCCCATTCTTCCCTTGGACGAGAACCATTATACTGCAAGAAACAAGTACACAAGGTGAGAGGTACAGTGAGCATTTACAAAATTTTTTCTTCTTTTCTCCCTGTCTAGTACCCAAACAAAGCCACCAAAGTAAGCATCAAGCATTCATTTATACAACAGACCTTGTGCATGGCACTGTTTGTCTCCCTTCCCCATCCAATCAATATATGATGTTAATAACTCTTTTCCTCCCACTCTCACCCAAATATATTCCCTGCATATACACAGGGAAAAATGAACTTTGAAGCAATCATCTGGAGCAACCACCTGTGGTTTATCCACAGACATTTTCTGAATATGAGTTTACCAGATTGTTGGGGAGAGTCACTGGAACAGAGCCATTGGTATGCCCAAGGTAGTGGGGACAAATTACTCTGCTTCCTAATGAGATTTCAAATCAGATTTACCTCCCCAGTCCCCCATTTCCTTCTGAGTACCACAGACAACTTGTAGTTACTGAAGGATGAGGGATAGGTTCTGCCTCCTCGGTGTGCAATGTTCATCCTGCCCTCCTTGCTGACTTGCAGTTTGGGGCTGCTAGAGCAACCTTAGAGGGCCATTACTCAGTTTTCTGTTGGATTTTAGCAGTCTGTAATGTATTTCATTCTATTACAAATAGCATGTAAGCCTTCCAGGTAGTGAATTTAGTACTGCTCCACATGGTGGTGTAGGCATGTATTTTATAGTTCCTTTGACAACCCTACAATTCCACATGTCCTTCTAGTACAAATGAAGAGCCAGGGGGTTGAAGGAGAGGAAAAGCCAGTATTTCTGGGGTTGGTTACCCATTTTTCAGCCCCATCCTGGACTTCCAGCTCCTGGAACGTTGGGAGCAGCTTTATAGAAAGATAGCTTCACTGTGAGGCCTTATATCCGATTTGGGCTCTGTTAACTTAAAACTGCCTGTATCTCCATTTCACCGTAAAATGAGGATAGTATCTACTCCTGTCCACTGCACAGGTTTGTGATTATGTGTCCATATGTGAGAGAGTGTGTACTCCATAAGGAGAGATGTTATAGAAATACAAGAATTTGCTTATTACCTTCCCCAAGACAGAAGTAGATTTTGCCTGGAATTCAATCCAAAGCATATTGCCTTGAGCTCTCATCTAAATATCACAATTTCTCAGGACTAAATGTAAACAACTTTTCTGAGAAAATGTTGCATTGGGGGCCAAATTATATTGTTAGCATTTCTAAACTGTGGTTTAGTTCCAACAACTGACAAAACTGGTGTTGTTAAAATCATTTGTGTGTATCCAAGAGGAGTTGAGAGAAACCTTGCCACCCTTGTGCTTCCGTTTCAGATGAACTTTAGGTAGCTAATCTGTTTTATATACTCTTGGCCAAATCTTATATCCCTGCATTTTTCCTTCCCAAAATAACAGCACCAAAAATACCCCACATTGGCTGCATCGCTGTGAGGGGTGGGCAACTTCAGGCCTATTTTACAAGTGGGAGAATTGAAATCCAGGTAGCAGAGTGACTTGCTTCTCATCACACAGCAAGCTGGTGGCAGAGCCAGGCCTAACGTTGTGATCTCAACACACTTGGTCTAGTATTATCTCTATTAAATGTTCACTCAAATGATAGTTGATATCACAGCATATATGTTAGATGGGTCTTTAGAAGTTCTGAGCTCTGAGACATGGAGATATTAATAATGAAACAGACCTATATTTTAGAACTAGATATTATCAACTAGAACCTGCACAGCTCATAATTCAGGATTTTCCTCCCTCTATAATCACAGCTGTAAGCACAGGGAAGTCTGGTGCCCAGGGGCCAGTGAATCTGGATTTGTAGAACATTCAGAAGTATAAAAAAGGATTCTTATGGCAAATCTGTGTTTTACATCTTTACCTTTGGAGGAAGATATTATAGAATATGAAAGCAAGGAATAAACTTGGAGCTCTTTTAGCATCAAGGTCAGCAAAACTTTTTCTGTCAAGGGCCAGATAGCAGAAATTTTTGGTTAGTGGGTTATATGGTCCCTTTTACAGCTACTCAACTCTTTGTTGTAGAAATAATAGGGAATAAGTGAACAAATGGATATGGCAGCCGACCAAATTTGGTCTGCAGACCATAGTTTGATGGCCCCTGGTCTAACACAAGTGGTTTGCAAATTGTGTTCCTTGAAGCCTGAAGGTTTAGTAGAAGCATTTTGTAGCCACTCTGAGAGCCAAAGAAAAGGCTTGGAAGATTAATTCCTCAATCCAAATTCAATCTTTGAGCTCTCTCATATATTGAAGTTCTGAATAAGTTTTAACTTCAAGATATTGTTTCATGGAAAAAAGTTAAAAGGCTGACAGCCACTGATCTAGTCCAATCTGCTTATTTTACAGAGGCAGAATCTTAGGCTCAAGGAGGTAGAAGGATGACCTGTGGTAATCTGTATTGTATCAGAACAAGGATTACATTCAGGTTTCCTGATTCTTTACTTAGTGATACTGGGAGGCAAGTAATTTTTCTTATATTCTTTGAGATAGAATCCAGATTGAAAATTGGTCTCCATGTCTTTCAAAGGGGTATAAATTGGAGTCTATCATTTCAGAAGCCAAATATGAAGAGGGCCAGCCTAAGGTAGGGCCTTAATAATAATAAGGACAGAGTGGGAGATTGTGTCTTCAGCCACATACTGGATGAAGAAAGGGCCATAACTCAATGGGTATCAAAGTTCAGATAAGGTGGTCTTGGGATAAATCTAGGTGGTACTATCCTAGAAGACACAAGGATAATTATTCTCCATTTGTAGGATTATCTGGGGGGCACTGAGGGCCGATGTTATGTGTATTTGTTCCTTTTGAGTACTTTGGTATGTGCCTTGCCTTTTGGTTTCTGTTGTTGCAGACCACGTGCAGTGGAATATATATATATCGTTGACTATTGTTTTTGCTCTAATAAAGGATCTTCTCTAAGAACAGCTTATCCTGTGGCATTTCTGTACTGCCTTAGTACAACAGTGACCAGAAATGGTTCAAGGGGCATGGGTACCAGCTTTTGTGGCTTTACCTCATAGAGGTTGTCTCAGCCTACTTGGAGAAGTTCATCTCAGACTAGTATGCCTCTATGGATGAGTAGACCAGACTGACCATTTGCAGTTTCTCATTGCAAATCCAAATCTGCATGTGGCATGCCTTGCTTCATAAATTCTCCTTCTTTTTTTTTGAGAAGAACTCCAACTTTGTGGCAATTGTTTCCTTTGGGTTAAGTATTTATCAGTTGCGAGGCATTTATTCAGCTTAGTATAGTTGATTTATCCTTCCACTATGTGATGGGGGAATTTCTAGCTCCTTGAAATCCCTGCCAGTGAAATTGAATAGGTTATAAAATTAGCTAATGTTGGGAATCTATAGACACATGTTTATATCCCCAAGAGTAAATCCTTTTCTTGATCATTTATTCTAAATTCTCTTGTTTAAGCAAAACCCACCAGTTTCTAGATTGATAATCTGTTGTCCTTCCTGTGAATAACTACCACTTCCAAAGGAAGAGTTTTTTTTTTCCAAGGCAAACAGTGTTACTTAGTCAGCAGAGTGCCAAAATCACATGGATTTCATCCAGGCACATTAACCAGAGAGATTCAAACATTTTCCTCACCAGCTTTTTCTTGTAAGAAAGTTGTAAGTATGTGTTAAATGATCACCACAAGTATAAGGCCTACTCTTTGGCTTTTTTCAAAAATGTTTCATGACTGCATTCAATATTCATGTTCCACATAACTAGCTCCCAAGGTCCTCAAATTTATACAATATGCATATTAAGGGTATAAAAATAAGTTGTTGGAGATTTGGGGGACAGCCATATTTCCATTCTAAAACTCCTTAATGTGGGAGTTAGTGCCAAAAAGCATGACTGACTAGACAATCTTGGAGACTGAATTGTCAGCTTTTCCTCATGCTGGAGGAGTTCAACTCAGGGTAGAAGGAGCCAGCTATTCTATCATCGAATAAGCACCAAATCTGAACCTAGAGCCTGGGACTACCCAATATGAGATGTTGGACATGAGTTATTTTTCAGGATAATTTAGGCTGTACATTATGTGGGAAAAGCATTAAGATAACCTGTGTGTGTGTGTGTGTGTGTGTGTGTGTGTGCGTACACGTGCATGTATTCAATATCTTAATTGGTAGAGAGGCATAGGTTGAGTGATACTCAAAAAGCTGGATTTATAACAGCTTGAATGATCATCCTGGAGCCGGAAATAATAAGGGAGGGAGAGATGATTAAAGATCTCTGTCTCCTGCAGTGAAGTTTCTAGGGTTCCCCTACCTGTCATATGAGGAACACTTGAGGGAAGTGTGAATACTTAGCTTTGAGAAGAGTCAAATCAGCAAGTTAGGGAGAGATGGCTTCACACTGCAAGCACTATTCAGAAAAAGGAACAGCTTTGTTCTGTTTGACCGCACAGGGAAGAAAGATTATTAATGGATGTGTCACAGGGAAAATAATATTAGAAAAACATAAAATAGCACTTTTTAATGAAGTGACAAGTGTTGATGGAGGTTTTCGGAGATTGTGAATTCATTGGGTTTTCTGTCCCTGACCTATGGAAACATCGGTGGACCATCTTGGCAAGGATACTGTAGAAAGGACAAACACCAACTGGGTGGGTGGGTGCGTGGTTGAAGATCCTTCTACTGTCATAGTTTAAGAAGCTAAAGATTCATTTGCAAATTGCTCTATTCTTAAGTGGAAACTACTTACAAACTATTGAAAGAATGTCTATTTATATGGTACTTTCCTGCATGGATTGGACTGTCAAAGGCACTTTCCCCCTAAACTCTTCATGCTCCCCATGATAAAGCTTAATGTAACCCAAATCATTGAGTAAGAAAAATGGCAAACATTCCAATTTACCTTGACATAGGCCACAATCTTCAATGAAATGGTTGCCAGGTAGAGTGAGTTCATTGCAAAATCCATCAGGTTCCACCAGTCATGGATATATTCAGTAAATCCACCATCCCACATTTCTTTAATCTCCCCCCAAATGAAACCTAAAAAATGGAGGCAAGAGGTTTATTTCTAGACAGGGTCAAAATAGTCATCATAGTCATCAGAGTAGGATTCCCCTGAGTAAAGATAGGCAAAAACAATGAATGAATTGAGATCACTGGAGTGAAGCCCCCAGAGAAGATAATAATAATGTGCCTCTTTTTCTTTCCTGCGTCACTTCTCAGTTGTGGACTCACCAAACTTGATAGGCTTTACCCGAAGATGCTCATATGTTACATTTTTCTGGATGCTACTCACTTTTAGTGTTGCTATTATAGTTACTGGAATGCTGCTGCAATTTTGGGTGCTTGATTCTAACCTATTCCCATTTTGAAGTAGGAAATACATTAATTTCATTAATAAACTAGTGAGGTCAATATTATCCTGTAGTCCTTAGTTTCCACCATGTGCTGGAGGGAAAACTTAGTAATTTTTGAGATGAACTAGCTAACTGCCAACTGAATTACTGGATGTTGAGGCTGACACTAGGCAATGGGGCCCCAAATAATTTAGAATCCTCTTTTCTCCTTTCTCCTCTCATTGTGTGTGTGTGTGTGTGTGTGGGAGTTTGTGGAATTCTGCCTGATGACGTAGATGTTTCTTGAATTTTGGAATTGAGAAACCAGTAAAAGGTGTGGCTGTGGTCTAAGGCAGTGCTTCTCAGACTTTAAAGTGCATGTCAATCACCTGGGGATCATGTCGAAATTCAGATTCTGATTCCCTATATACAGGGTGGGACTTGAGATTCTGTATGTCTAACAAGTTCCTAAGTGGTGATGCTGACATTGTTGATTTGGGAATTACAGTTTGAGTAGCAAAGATTTGGAGGATAGTAATGCATTGGAGGGTCCAATGCAATCTAGCCATGCTTGGAGACTACTGGTAAAGTTACTTTTACCGTGAAATGTGTGAATTTCTCAGGTTCCCCTCCCGATTGTAGAATCATTACCCATATAAGATGTGGACCCTGAATAAGCACTGGGATTCTGTGGGGTAGCCTCAAGAAAGCAACAGGTTCAAGTGCTCTGGAGTTATAGGAAGGGCACTGAATAGACTGATTAACAATTGCTCTACCTAGCTTAGCTGAAACCCATTCTGACTGATATTTGGTTTTTCTTCCACACCAACTGACAGATAATTTCCTGTCCTTGAAGATGTTAGTTTAGCAGAATTAAGCCCTGGGTTCACTGTCAATCTCACTGTGGGCCAGGTAATACTAAGAGACTGGGGTCTGGGGAAGAAGGAACTACATTTCTGAGACTCCCAACAAAGGGCTTTCCTATGGCACAAAGAAAAGATGTCCTAATTCAGGGCTGGTCCATCTGCCTGTTCAGTACTTATTGTCTTTAAACAGGAGCAGCAGGCAGTCTAGCCATAGTTCCTGGTTTCTTTGACTCACCGAGAACCCAAGGCAATATCATCCATTCCACGACAGTTGGGGGAGGCCCCTGTACATGAAGGTCTGTCCTAACGATGTGCTGAGAAGCCAGGAGAAGCATGAAGAGGAAGGTCAGATATGAAGCTGTGTGGCAGATAAACTTGATAAAGGGTTTCTTGATGAACAGCCCAAGGTTGCTTCTGGGTGAGATCAGGTAAGCTATAGATAGCATGGGAAACAGGAACCCAATGGTCATGCAGGTAAGCAGCTTGACTACCCAGTGTTTCCGTCGCCATCCAGGGAAGCCGTCATACCACAGGGTGGCAAGTAACTGTTGGCAATTAGGCTGAGCAACAAACTGGGAAAGAAAGAGAACAAGTTAGGCATCTTGGATGTCCAGGTGGAAGTCTACATTCATAATACTTCCCCTAGTTTACAGGAAGCTGCATGGTTATTCCCCAGAAGAAGCCTATTTTCCAGGTTTCCATGAATGGATCTAACCCCAGAGACAGCTCTACATGTCAAGCTATGAGACTGGATTTTCCATAGGGTTATTTGTTTCACACATTAGGCAAAATCACTCTGTTGGGTTTGTGCTTTGTCATGCTTCCCTATTCTTCCTCCCATCATCTTAGAGAAATGGTTCTCAAACTTTGGCTTTCCATCAGAATCATCCAGTGAACATTAAAAGATTCAGATTCCCAGGTCACTCCAAAGATTGACTAAATGAGCATCCCTTGGGAATAGAGCCTGGGCAGCTGTTTTACATAATTTTTCTGGGAATAGCCATGTCTCTTAGCAAAGAATCATGGGGACATTTTATTTCAAATTGGTTCACTTTTACTCATTCCTTAAGCTTACGTGAGGTCATCAACAAACATGCACTATGTTTGGAAAACACAAACTGGCAGAGAATAAGCTCATGCCTGTGACTATGGTTTAGAATGGAAATGAGTTCCCTGCTTGATTTTATCTCTTTCCCACTTTGGTTTCCAGCACCTTTTGGTTGGCTAGCAGTGAATCAGCTTGCTGCTTTGCCATCTATTAACACCCTCTCAAGTCTAGACATGCAGAAGAGGGAACAGTATTCAGGGGCCCAAATTGCAGCACTGTGTACTAACCCAGCTGGGATTTTACTTAAAGGCAATCTCCAAAGTGTCAGTGATTAATAGTTAAGGAATCATCAGCATTGCAGGTCATCATCAAACTGCCACTTCCTGGTAAGCAACTCAATAGGGAGCTCAGCCGTCAGCCGTGATTTTAAATACTGCCCATATTTCCCAGCTTCCCATGGGAAAGTTTAAACAGAGCTGTACTATATAGCTTACTAGGGCAAAGGAAATAAAATTCTTCCATCAATTACACCCAAGGTAGACTAGCCCAACTTTACTGTTGGCATATCTGTGAAGGTCACTGGCTTCCCACTACAACCATTCTGCTCTTCCTTAAGCACACAGCCGGACTACACCTTCCAGTCTCCCTTGCAGTGAGATGTGGCCACATGATTAAGTTCTTAATAATGGGATTGCCGAGAAGTGATGGGTTACTTCCAGGCCTGGCTTATAGAGGTCTTATGTGTGTTCCTCCATGTTTTCTTCTGCTTCTGATTGACTAGGATATGGTAACCAGCATAACCTATGAGTTTCTGTCAGCTCATGTCTGTCAGTGACCATATAGAGGAGAACTACCTTGCCGATATCTGCCTTGAATTGTTACATGCCTGAGAGGATTTTAGTATGTTTGAGCCATTATATATTTGGAAGTCTAGACTACCCTAAAGCACTTTACTATTATGAAACTACCAAAAATAACCTCTAAGTTTTTTTATTATGTGATCTCATCTTGTTCAAAGATGCTTATGATCCCCAACATGTCCTGTATCACACAGAAAGACACAATCCTATAGTCTCTTATGACTTCTTCTTGGCATTATAACCTATGCCAGAGGCTGGGATGAAAAAGTCCTTTAAAAAGTACAGAAAAGTAGAAGGGTAAAGCAAGATGTTTGGATGCTGTGGGAAGGGCACTGGGAATGCACAGTCTAGTGAGGCAGACAGATATATAAATAGGCAGTTTTAAAACAGTATAGTAAGGGCTTAAAATTAAAGTGGATATGAACAAAACATAATGGGAGCACAAAAGAGAGCAAATCTGGACTGCTCAGCCAAGGCTCCCTGGTGGAGGTGATACCTGAGTGGAGCGTTACATGATATGTAGAAGCTGGTTAAGTGTAGGGAGGGAAAGGAAATTATGGAGAGGGAAAGGGAGTGAAGAGTGAAAATAGTGGAGATGACATGACTAAAGGCACGACCTGTACGAGGAACTAGAGCCATCTGGGGTGGTTAGAGCTTGAACTGCAAAGCTGTGAATGGCAGGAGATGGGGCTGGAGAAGTAGACAAGGGTTATAGAAGATGAAAATGATAACCTTTGGCTACTATAAATAGTATGGCTCTTTTAAAGAGAGATAGGGAGCCATAAGCAATATGTTTTTTATGTGTGTGAGTGTGAGTGTGTGTATTTGTGTGTGTTTAGAGTAACAGAGTAGTTACGACCCTCACTGTAGAATCTGGAGCTAGATTGCATCGGTTCTCTTTGTTCTTCAGTGTTTTCATCTGAAGAATGGAGATAAAAACAGGATCTACCAGCTAGGGTTGGTGTGAGACTTAAGATTACTTATCAGAGTATGTTGTTTCATTGTTTAAAAAAGAAAAAGAAGAATAGCACTTATCAGGCCCCTATTTGGCTTAGTCAGTTGAACGTCCAACTCTTGATTTTTGGCTTGGGTCCTGATCTCAGGGTTGTGGGATTGAGCCCTGTATTGGACTCTGTGTTTGGTGGGGAATCTGCTTGAGATTCTCTCTCTCCCTCTCCCCCTTTCCCCCTCCCCACCATGCATGCATGCTCTATCTCTCTCAAATAAATAAATAGGTTTGCCTGGGTGGCTCAGTTGGTTAAGTGTCTGCCTTAAGCTCAGGTCATGATCCCATGGTCCTGGGATCGAGCCCTGTATCAGGCTCCCTGCTCAGTGGGGAGTCTGCTTCTCCCTCTCCTTCTGTCCCTTCCCCTAACTCATGCTCTGTCTGTTGCTATCTCTCTTTCAAATAAGTTAATAAAATCTTTTAAAAAAATAAATAACTCTTGAAAAAAGAAAATAATTACTTACTATATACAAAACACTCAGAATTATGCCTAGCACGTAGTTAGGGCTCATTTAATCTTAGCTGCTGATATGATTATGCATATGATAGGATCAGACTTAGACTTTAGAAAGATCCTTCTGGGGATCAAGTGAGAGATTAATGGGAGGCAGAAAGTGGACAAAACTCGAGGTAGGAAGACTGGTTAGGAATCTGGCATATGATGATTGTGACTTGGACTAAGGTAATGGCAGTGGAAATGGAAAGCCACGCTCAGATGCAAAATGCTGTGAGGAGGTGGAAGGAAGTGGCAGGATGTGGTGATGGATGGGGAGTGAAGTAGTAGATGGGGATTGAGTGTAAAGGGGAGAGGGACTTCTCTTTTGGGAGAATTGGTAGCTATTAATGTCATCAGCTGAGAGTGGGAACACTGAAGCTGGAACAGGTTTATGGAGATGCACACTGTGCAATGCTGAATGGAGATATCAGGACTGATGTACTGATGTTCTGCAGCAAAGTTTGACAAACTTTTTCTGCAAAAGACTAGATAGTAAGTAAGTGGGGCTTTGAAGTCCATATAGTTCCTGTAGAAACTACTCAACTCTTCTGGTAGAAATTCAGCAATAAACAATATGTAAATGTGTAAATGAATAGGTGTGGCTGTATGTGCGCCAGTAACACTTTATTTTTATTTTTTAATTTTTTTAGATTTATTTATTTGTTTGTTTATTTGGGAGAGAGGCAGGGGAGGGGCAGAGAGAGAGAGAGAGAGAATATCTCAAGCAGACTCCCTGCTGAGTGTGGAGCCTAATGCAGGGCTTGATCTCATGACCCTGAGATCATGCCCTGAGCTGAAATCAAGAGTCAGATGCTCAACTAACTGAGCCACCCAGGTGCTTCGTGCCAATTAAGACTTTAGCTGTAGTTTGCCAATCGCTGTACTATGATGTTGCTCCCTACTGCTGCTAGGACCAAATATTTGGTCTTTATGACTGCCTGGGACTTCCTGTCATGTATCTCCAAGAACTCTGACCCTAGAAATCACTTTCCTTGGCGCCTGGGTGGCTCAGTGGGTTAAAGCTTCTGCCTTTGGCTTAGGTCATGATCCCAGGATCCTGGGATTGAGCCCCACATCGGGCTCTCTGCTCAGAAGGGAGCCTGCCTCTCTGCCTACTTGTGATCTCTGTCTGTCAAATAAATAAATACAATCTTTAAAAAAAAAGAACTCACTTTCCTTTAGGCATAAAGTACAGAGGTGAAGCTTCTTTTAACATAGGATATTACCATCCAGCCTCTGTCTTCACTGCCTCTGCTCTGATTTTTGATTTGGCTGAAGATGGTGATTTTAAAGTTTGGACAGGTTTTTAGTTTCTGTTTTTACATCTGATAAGCGTAGTGTAGGGTGGTGTGGATTCTGGCAGAACAAACTGCAATTAGAATATTATAAGGGAAGTTTTTGTTAAGATACCATGTAGTATCGAAGCCCAAAACATCTGTGAACCTTGAAAGCACAATCCTGATTCCTGTGTGCATAACGAAGTTCAAATTTGATGGGTTATTGAATCAATCTCTACTCGATTTTAAGAATGCTTCAGAAGGAGAGATTGCAGGAAAAACAGCAGAGTGTGTATGCATCATATGCTTCATTGCACTAAGAGCCAAACTGTAAAGACTAGAGCTGTAGTTTTTAATTTTGGTGGGGTCCAATTTGTGTTTAATTTTGTTGCTTGTGCTGTTGCTGCGATATCTAAGAAACCATCACCTTATCCAAGGTCACAAAGATTTGTACCTAGGTTTTCTTCTCTGGATTTTATAGCTTTAGCTCTTATATTTAGGTCTTTGATCCATTTTGAATTATCTTTTGCATATTGTGTGAGAAAGGGGTCCAAATTCATTCATTTGCATGTGGATATCCACTTGTCCCAGCACTATTTTTTGAAAAAGCTGTTATTTCCCCATTAAATTGTTTTTGCATCCTTGTTGAAAATCAACTAATGATGAATGTAAGGGTTTACTTTGGACTCTTAATTCTATTCCATTTATCAATAGACTTACTGATCCTAATTTTAGGGAAAAGGCTTTCAGTTGGTCTTCATTAAGTGTGATATTAGCTATGGCTTTTTCATAGATGGCTTTCATCACGTTAAGAAAGTTCTTATCTATTTTCTGAGGTTTTTTTTTTTATCATGAAAGGGTGTTGGATTATGTCAAATACTTCTCCTATGTCAATGGAAAGATTATGTATGTTTTTCTCTCTTCCTTCTGTGAATATAATGTAATACATTGATTTTGTTATGTGAATCACTCCTACACTACTGGGATGGATTCCACTAGGTCCTCATCTACAATCCTTTTTATATATTTCTGGATTCAGATTATTTTTTTGATAAGCCTATTATTTACCTCAACTGCTATCCACTGTTTCAGGCAGCTGTGATATGAAACAGTTGCTGCTGAATTTTTCAACAAATGCCCTTAGGGGAAAGGGCTGTTGGTCTTGAATAAGATCACATAAACACAAGCTCTGTAAATGGAGCTTTTCTAGGGAGTTGCCAGACAGGTCATATAATGACGATTTTCTGGGGATGGGTCTTTTGGGGGAGCTCCAAACCCAATCTTCTCCTTTCCAGTGGAGAAGCTGCCAAGCTGTTGCTTTTCACAGTTGCTGTGGTTCCAAGGCTGTTGGTTTTCAAGACTACTATGGGGCTGGGTAAAGGGGGAGAGGAATAGGCAAGTTAAAATATCACAAAACTTGCTATTCTTACCAAGATTCAGCTGTTTTTCTTGAATACATGTTCCTCTGGTTGTTGCAAATCTTTGGTTAATTTTCAGAATTGTGAAAATGTTTATTTGGAATATTTTTCCTATGCCTTGTTGCGTTTCTGAAGGAGTGGATTTTCAGAAGTCCCTACTCCACCATTCTGAAAGTGTTTTCCCTTTGTGACTTTTTTACTTTTAATGGGAAGTGATATTGTATTGGGATTGTTGGATTGTGGCTTAGTGCAAAGGATAGAGCCCTTTCCCAATTTCCTCTTTTGGAGGCTTAAAAAAAAAAAAAAGCCAGAGGGCTGCGTATTGGTCAAGGTCTAGGAGCATGTCTTAGTTTCCATTATATTCCCAGTATTTTGCTAAATGCCTGGCACAAGGTAAGCACTGAATAAATATTTGTTAAATGAGTGATTGAGTAACTAGGTATATGATGGATGAACCTTGGTGGAATGCTCTTTCCAAAGCTTTCTTTCCTTACTGTATATAGGGGGTGATGTGTGATAGTGAAGACAAGCCGCCTGGAAGTTGAAATGGGCCTCCTGGAAGTTGAATTGAGCTCTTATAATGTACCAAACATTGTAACAGATTTTCTTTTTTATTTTTTAAGATTTTATTTGCTTATTTGTCAAAGAGAAAGAAAGAGAGAGAGAGAGAACGAACGAACAAGCAGGGGAGCAGCAGGCAGAAGGAGAAGAGGAAGTAGGCTCTCTGCTGAGCAAGGAGCCTGATGCGGGATTCTATCCCAGACACCTAACAAACTGAGCCACCCAGGTGTCCCTGTATCAGATGTTCACATACATCACCTCACAACAATCTTAAAGGCAGGTATTAGCATTAAACTCCCTTCACAGATGATGGAACTGAGCCCATGATCACATTTGTGGTACGTGGTGGGGCCAGGACTGAAGCCCTGGTTTGGCTGATGCTATCGAACAAGCCCTTCAACACTGCACTTGGGCAGTCATGGATGGTGTGAGCTGAGGCTGGCAGAAAGCTGAATTTCCCAGTATTGTCCCTACTGGCCTGGCCACAGTGATTGAAATGCTCCTGTCATTTATTGCTTTGGATCAAGGTGTTGAAATTATATTCATGTTTTTAGAGGGCACCTGGGTGGTTCAGCCAGTTATGCATCTACCTTCAGCTCGGGTCATGATTTGGGATCCAGGGACCAAGCCCTACATCAGGCTCTCTGCTGAGCAGGCAGTCTGTTTCTCCTTTTCCCTGTGTTCCTCCTCTTGCTAATCCTCTCTCTCTCTTTCTCAAATAAATTTTTTTTTTAAAAAAAGAAATTATATCCATGTTTTTAGGATGTGGTAACATATAATGCTATTAACTAAATGAGAGATTAAAGTGAGTGTATCATATTAGCCAGTTACCTAGCTATATAAGAAGTCTGCACACCACCAAAGCTGAAGAGCAATGGTCAGAAGGCCAGGTCTGGACTCCTGAGTGGCAGCTAGGAAAGGCAGGCGGGAAGATGCAGAGCTAAAGGACACAGGAGAAGGGATAGGAGGAGGAGATGCTGAAGATCTTAGTTTCTTGATTTAGCTGTATAGGACCTCCCTTGACAACTGTCCAGATCTTTTCTTCACAAACCTACTAGGGCCCTCCATGCAGTTCTTTCTGTTTTTAAAAATCTACGATTCTTCATTTCTCCAATGTTCTTGGGCAATAGCTGAAAATGAATTTTTTCCTTACTGTATAGGACTTTTGAAAAAGCCGTGGCTTTTTTCCTTTGCTATAAAGCTGCATTGTAAGTGGAGGGGCTCAATAGCTCTTTGCCCCTCAATAGAATAATTCTATTTTTTAAAAGATTTTATTTATTTATTTACACAATGAGAGAGGGAACACAAGCAGGAAGAGTGGGAGAGGGAGAAGCAGGCTTCCTGCTGAGTAGGGAGCCTGATTCAGGGCTCAGTCCCAGGACACTGGGATAATGACCTGAGCCAAAGGCAGCCGATGAATGACTGAGCCACCCAGGCACCTCTGAAAGAGTAATTCTTGATAGGAATAATGTCAGGTTCTACTGGAAAGAGCCAGACTCTCCCCTAAACCACTAGCAAAACTGTTTCTATTTCACCTGGGAAGAGCTCTGACTTCATTCATTCAGCGAGGAGAATTACCTCCCTAACTCCCCACTGGTACATCATATGTGAACTCTTGTTCCTACAGCTGTCTAAATAATCACGTGGCTTTAGGGCTTGATTCACATGCCGAACCCAAAACAGAACAGAATTTGACTTGCTCATGGCTAAGGGAAAGCAAGATCAATGTGCTTCAATTCCGGCATTTCAACAAGTATTTCCGTACACCTGCTCTGTGTCCAGTTCTGTGGGATTCATGGAGAGTGGGTCACAACAAGAGAGACCCACAGTGATTCTGGCCTGTAGGATCTCACTGAGAGACCAGTCAAACTCACATGAAACAAGTAATAGGACAGCCATGTTTGTGTTCAGATAACTGTGCAGGCAGGCAAGAATGTCAGGCTCTCAGCTGGGTAGTGGCCACAGACTGGTAAAGGCTACTCCCTTCCAAATCAGGAGATTTTGCTAAGTAAGGATGTGATTAAAAACAACAACAAACCCACGCCCCTTTGATTCTTCCATTAGCACCACTTTGTAAGAAGAAAGATCAGAATAAAATACAGTCATTCAAACTGGATCCACTTAGCATTAGGGAAAATTGACTAAATAGTTAGGAGGCACAGCAACTTAGGAACTCAGGGCATTCAGAGAAGGGATGAATCAGCAGGCACTCGAGTCAGAAGGAAAGGCTACAGAGAATCCTTAAATCAGAGAATCTCACTTCCTTCTCGGAGCCTTCCCTGATGGCCCCAGCCAGAGGTGATCTCTCCTCCTCAAGCCCGGACCACTTTGCTTCTTCCTTAAGGTACCCCTTAGAACCTGACCTGTGTTATACTTACGTTTATGTAGAGCCTGTGACTTGGCTTTCTTACCCCAGTAAGCTTCTGAGGAGGACAGACAATTTTGTATGTTGTATGACATTTCATAGCCCAGAGGGCTTTGCAGACATTTACTGTACTTGTTAAAGTGAGAAAGTTCTCTTCTCTGCTTTCCTGCTCAACTTCAGTCCTGAATATTCACTATCTAGTGGGCATTTCAAATTCCAAATTCCAAAGTTCCAAATGGAACTTTCTCCCCCAAAGCCCCCCCCCACTTCTCTTTCACCTCATATTCTCTGTACCCACAAGGTATTTCTTTAGTACTAGTCATAATAGTCACAGATTAAATATCCATACAACTTCCTGTGTTTTGGATACTTTTAAAAGCACTTTATATGTATGAACCAACCCAGGATATATACCTATTTTACAGATGAGAAAAACTGATGCCCAGAGAGGTTAAATACTAATGATAACTGCAACAATGAACATTTGAATGCTCACTGTGTGTCAAGGCCTATAGTGAGTGCTCATTTGAGAGTAGTGAGCCCGGGATACACTTCCCTGGTTAGTGACCAAGAACCTGTCTCTGATGAGACAGTGGAAAATGGGGTGAAATCCCTCGGTTAGAGCAGAGGATCTGGGGGTGAAGGGTGGGCTCTTGAAAAGGAAACCAGGGGTGTGAGGCAGAGAAAAAAAAAGCCAGTAGCAGTGAGTTTTCAGTGGCTCCTCTAGGGACGGGCAATGAGGTCAGAGGAGAAAAATCTTTCCTAACTCCCACAATCCACTCTGTTCTGTGCCATGGAATCTGTTAGCAAGAGAAAGGTCAGTATACAACAAGTCAGTCCCACATTGAGTCAACTCACTGGTGATTTGCACATGATTTTAGACTGTTGGATATGTATAAAGTGCAGTAGATGAGACTAGAAGAAAGATCACCTTGACCTATGTTTAACATTCAGAGCTTTGTTAAGCAGCTCAGGCCTGTTGTTCCCTGAAGTAGTTGGCACTGAGTTACCTTTGTGTGTTTTCTAAAAGAGCATCTGACTTCAAGCTGGGGGCCTGATACTGTAAACACTTCTTCCTTTAGTACACTTGGAGGAAAAGAAAATCTGAAAGGTAAGAAGGACCCCCCTCCCACCACATCCCCTAGGGGAGAAGGCAAGGATGTGGAAGAAAACTTGAGTTCCCAGCTATGGCAGGCTCTGAGCTAAGAGTCTTTCTGGGAGGTTGGAAAAAGTCTACTGATCTTTCTAGAACCTTTCTCTGCTCCCTCAGCGAGTAGCTGCACAATAGAATAGACCCAACTTTCATTGCCTCAGATGTCAGTTCTTCAAAAGAGTCCAGTTGTGTGTAAGGGTGTATTTTAAAAGCCAGCCAGCAAAAATGATCTGAGATAGAACAAGTTTTGTTGGCTTGTTTTGTAATTGCCAATCAAGCTGGGCTCTGCTGAGGAGAAAAATGCTTAAAAAGGAAATCAAGGACAAGACAAAATTTTCCAAAGAGGGGAAAATGTGCAAAACCCCTTCCTTCACTGCCATTACAATGAGCTTGCTAGGCCGTACTGTTATGAAGTGGTTCAGCTTTTTACCACAGCAGGAGAAATTTGAGACAAAGAACAGGTTTTGGCAAGTAGCTTAGGCCCAGGTCATAATTCAAAGTGGCCCCTACATTTTACATGTTGTCTCTGTCTAAAACTCTTTGATATTTACTTACTCAGAACATAATCCGCAGTGAATTTTTTTTGAAAGAAGGGGATGCATTGCTTACCTAAGGATTATTACTGAGACATTTTGTATTCATCTGGCTGTTGCTGCAGTTACCTGGTACACTTGGCACCTGAACTAGTCTACCTAT
Source organism: Enhydra lutris kenyoni (assembly GCF_002288905.1). Taxonomy (NCBI): domain Eukaryota; kingdom Metazoa; phylum Chordata; class Mammalia; order Carnivora; family Mustelidae; genus Enhydra; species Enhydra lutris. Next base: position 3,483,005 of record NW_019154164.1, on the reverse strand, counting down.
ATCAATGGCAACAGAAGTTCAGAGTCATAAAATAAGTCAACTGGCAGTCATACCTCTAATTTCAAATTTGAGCCAAGGCTTACTAACTTGACCTAACTGAAGAAAGGTGAGGCTAGATGCTGAAAACTCGGGTTTAAATACATATTTAAAAAATATAGTTTCCCATTTGCTTGTATATACAGCAGTGGGAATTTGCTTAATGGGGTTTCCCAGTAGATGTTATAATCCTCCCTTGTTGGAGGTGATAGGCTCTGAAAGCATTTACTGCTGCGAAATTAAGTCCAGTGCGGTAGCTTATTCTAGCCATAGGATGGCAGCAGAGAGCAGTGGGAACGCACTTCCTACTTTGAAGAGGGGAATTTTAGAAGGAAAGAGGAGGCTGTCTTGGAAAACTCATCTGGGAGGGAGCAAGTGAACCAGCATGTCAGGGCAATTGAAGAGGAGAGCCTGGAAACTCACTAAAGCCAAATAAGAAGTCAGACGGGGTGTGATCAGGTCAGCTAATGGCCCATGGACTAGAACAGTGGCAAAATATAATGAAAGCCAAAGAGGCAACCAATTCTGACGGCATTTAGTCTTTTGAGAGCTGGGTGTCCTGGGCATTTCTAAGCCTAGTGCTGGGAGGATGCTACAGGTTCACAGATCCATAGTACTTACTCCAAAACCATTGTGGCCAGATGTGTTATAGAATTCTAAATCTGTCAGATTTCAGAACAATAATAGGCCATCTGTACCATGTATTAGGTAACACCCCCAGTGGGATTTAAGGCAGCATTCATAATTAGGGTTTCCAAATTTAGCAAATAAAAATGTGAGAAGTTTAGTTACATTTGAATTTCAGATCAACAGTAAATCATATTTTAGTATAAGCGTATCCCTTTATAATATTTGGGACATACTTACACTAAAACATGATTCACTGTTGATCTGGAATTCACATGTAAACAGATGTCTGGTATTTTATCTAGAAATGCTACTATAGTCAAACACATTAATATCACAGCAGCGAAACCTATGAATACTTAGACTCAGTGGGATAAACAAAGACAATAAATTGCCCCACATCAGTTCACCTCATGTTTTGCCATCATAGGAGTTTTGATAGGAAATTTATTAGTTTTTTTTTGTTTTCAGGACTTGGTAGATTTTGGAATTGTGGACTTGTAACTCTTCAATTAATAAAAGAAAACAATGGAAAGATCTGTGGTGAGATGTGTTCATGTCTGCAGGGTATCCAGTTCTTAAGGGCCTGGGTCCTTCTTTTTTCTCAGGTCACAAGACTTGTGCAGGTATGGCAGATCCTGAAACATTGGGGCAAAAAAGGAGACTAAGTCAGGTGCACCCAAAAAATTTTCACGTCTATAAGAAGGCTTGGCTGGAGGTTTCATGACCTGCTGTGAGCAGCCCACTTTGAAATCTTCAGCATGAAATCAGAATAAAGGGAATGGAGCAAACTTAACCCTTGAAAGAACACTTTTTGGAAACATATATCTTGAACTCTGACTCTCTCTTGGCCTGTGATTTGTGGTGGGACTTGGAATGTGTCTTTGTGTTTGGGTCTTTATCTGTGCAATTGGTGGTCACCACCCACCTGGCCTTCCTCATAGGGCTCCCCTGACCAATCAGATGGATCATGGGGGTGGGAAAATGCTTTGAAACATTCTCAACACCAAACAAAAGGAAGATGGTGTTCTTCATACATCTTCATTAGCTTATCAGTGTTATGTAGGCTTTATACATGAAGACATTTCTAATAAGGTAGAGTGGTAGCATGGTCTCTGTATTCAGGCAGACAGATCTGAGGTTCAAATTCCAGCTCCATAACTTCCTGGCTGGGTGACCTTGTGCAAGTTCCTTAATCTCTCTGACCCTCAGTTTCCCCATCTGAAAAATGAGGATTATACTAGTAGCCCATGTTATAGGGTCATTTTTTAAAATTTTTTAAAATTTTTAATTTTTAATTTTTTTTTCATAGGGTCATTCTAAAGACTAAGAGGGTTAACTCAGTGCCTGGCAACAAGGAAAGAAATATTATTATTGTCATTCTCTTTGTGGATTATTTTGGGAAATAGACCAAAAAAATTTAACAAATGCTAACTATTTTTTAAAATATTTTGTTTATTTGAGAAAGAGTGTGAGTGCACAAGCAGGGAGAGTGGCAGAGGTAGAGGGAGAAGCGGGCTCCCCACTGAGCAGGGAGCCCGATGTAGGACTCAATCCCAGGACCCTCGTATCATAACCTGAGCTGAAAGGCAGATGCTTTACTGACTGAGCCACCCAGGTGTCCCAAATGTTGTTTTTTTCATCGTTATGGCTCTCATTATTATGAGATGGAGAATCATTTATTCTTGGATAGTCTCAAAGTGACTCTGTATGAGACTCAACACAGACCTCACCTAGACAGTACATCCAATTGTAGTTAGTACGGTCCTTGTTGTATAGTCAGATCCCATAAATAACTATAACAAATTCCAGAATGAAAAACTGGATTATTACACAAGACACACTTCAGAGGAAGGGAGACAACTCCATAGGTAAAGGAGGGAATTTCTCATTGAGAAAGATTGGCAAGGCAGGATTGCCGGAAGCATGACTTTTGGGGGGCAGACTGGCAAGTGACAAGCTGAGGCATCTCAGGGGGTTCTTTAAAGCCAAGATGGAAGATTCCATAAGTCTGGTTTTGGGTCTAAGCAAAAAACTTACTCTGGGTGGCTTGCACTGGGTGATTGAAATTCAGGAGAATGGCTCAGAGAGACCATTTCAGGGTGGCTTAATGTCATCCAAGGGCAGGATATTCTGCACTTCTCTGTCCTCTCAACCATCCCTCACACTCCTCTACCCTCCCCCCTACACACATATGTTCTCTCTCCCTCTCGTGGAGAAAACAAGGATCCTTAGTGCTTGGAGGGCTTCTACGAAGTCTCTTTCCTTCTGCTTCCTGGCAGGGTTACTCTAAAGCCAGTTCAATTAAACCAGCAACATTTCCTGAGCCCCTTACTCTGCGCCAGGCCCTGTGCTAGGTCCTTGGGACACAGGCATGACTCCGGCAGCCAGAATCTCATCCTTGCAGGAAACACCTAACAAATAAAGACAAAATTCTATTCCTGCCCTCCCATGATGGGGTTTCTGGGGCCTGACAAGTGCTGAAATGAGACTGGGAGACTTTCTCACTAATGACTCGAACAGGAACGTACACTCCTAAAATAACAAGGTTTATGGAACTGAAGGGCAGGAGAAGTAGCTGGAATCCTGAGCGAGTTATTTATTGCTGCTGAGTATCAAGGCCATTGGAGCCTTGGTGGCTCAATTTTAAAGACAGCAGTACCTATCCTAACCCCTGATCTTTTTTCTTCCTTCTAGGGACCGGCCTTAGTGTGGGCTTTTATTATTAACTTATTGAGTATTTTACTGGGCTCCATTCCTTTAACCCTGAATTCTCACAATGACTTGACAGGGGAGGTATCATCACCATTTTACAGAGGAAGAAATGAGACGTAGACAGATGAAAAAACCTGCCTAGTAAGTGGTGAGAGCCAGGTCTCGGAGCCTGGTCCATCCCAAGTACACTCCAGATACTCTGACCCAGGGCTCATCGAACTACAGCCTGGGTGCCACATCCAGCTAGTGACCTGTTCGTGTACATAGAGTTTACCTGGGATCTGGCCATACTAATTGGTTTACACATTAGCTGTGGCTGCTTCTGTGTTACAGTGGCAGAGTTGAGTGCAACAGAGACCCTAGGACCCATGATGCCTAAAATATTCACTAGTTGGCCCTCTATTAAAAAAAAAAACCCAACAACAACAACCCCAAAATCCCCCAAAAAACAGACAAACTTTCTGAGCCCTGGCTCTCCTCACCGTAATACACAGTCTCTAGTATGTAGACTTTAGAGTTAGAGCTGAGGTCAAACTTTGGCTTTGCCATTTATGAACAGTATGCCCTTGGACAAGTCCTTCTAAGTCTGTGTGCCTCAGTTTCCTTATCTGTAAAATGGGAATAATAATATTACCTATCTTCTAGGATTGTTGTCAGGATTGTTGTGAGGTGCTATGCATGGAAGGTTCTCAGCACAGTGTTTGGATAACTAGCACAGGGTAAACTCTTAAAAAATGGCACCTGGGTGGCTTGGTCGTCAAGCATCTGACTTCGGCTCAGGTCATGATTTTGGGGTCCTGGAAATTGACCCCCTATTGGGCTTCCTACTCAGTGGGGAGTTTGCTTCTCCCTTTCTCTCTGCCCCTCTCCCTGCTCATGTTTGCGCTCTCTCTCTATCAAATAAATCAGTAAAATCTTTAAGAAAATGGGAGTTAAATTATTTGGAGTAATAATGAGTGAGTGTCACTTCAATATCAAATCTCTGCATTTGTTTTGTTCCTATTCTTGTTGTCTTTTCTAGGGCCTTTGGTTGCTGAATAAAACACTTAAGTTTGGGGCTGAAGGTAGAGATGTGGGGAACAGTAGTGCAGGGCAGTGAACACAGTGGTTTTGGCCTAGAGGTTGGTTGACAGCAGAGGATTTACTCTGGAATAAGCGGTTTAATGCTTTAAGCCTGAATAAGCGTGAACCATATTATGTGACCAAAGTGTGTGTGTGTGTGTGTGTGTGTGTGTGTGTGTGTGTAATAGAGAGAAAGAACAAGAGAGAGAGGGATTACACCTCCAGTTCTGTGGGGTTTTTTCTCACATCCTCAAAATCCCTCTCTGTGTTACACTTGAGTGACTGATTCCATTCTCTGAAAATTTTGCAATTTTCTTCAAGATTCCAGTGTGTGTGCTAACCTCCCCAAACTCCCAAGTTCCTGTAGCAACTATTAAAAAAATGACTCTGGGATACATTCTGTTCTCAGTTATGCTTGGTTTGTCTCCCTGATTAGACTCCTAACTCCTGTAGGACGGATACCATGGGCTCTATCTTCCAGGTTCAAGGAGAAGGAGTGGATTGCTACTATTAAACAATGAAAGGATATGTTTGCGGGGTGTGTGTGTGTATGTGTGTTTCTGACCAGAGAGGTCTCTGATAGAGAAAGGAAAATGAGTTTCAGAAGCAAAGGTCATTGGAAGATAAGTGAAATGTTTCAATGTTTCAGTATCCTCTTAAGCAACAGAACTAGAACATGAACTCGGGGGGAAAAAGGTCAGTAACCACACCAGGGGACCTTCTGCTGGGTGGCTACCATCTCTCAATTATCCGGATGAAAGAAGCTACCTTCAAATGATAGAAATTCCTACATTTGACAGGTAAGCTGTTGGGTGATGGCCCTTCTATTTCTGAGAGCCATCTTTTTCTGATGTCTCTGGGAAGGTCAACCCTTCACTCCCAAAGTGAGTTCCTTCATAAACAATTCACCATTTGCAAGTGGCAGAGAAGACATGGAACATAGATATGTTTTACCGAAGGAGGAAGGGATGAGCTCTCTTTCCTCTCTGGGGGAAGCACCTGCCCTTCTCCTTTGGATGTCAGTTTTCACTTCTCATAATCTATATTTGGAGTCCCATGTCCGTTATTCAAATAGAACACTATTTCCTATCACTGATATAAACATCTTTCAAGCCAGTTCCCTTTTCTCTTGCCAGTCCAGGGTGGAAAGCTGATGGCTCTTGCAAGCAACTATAATTTGGAGCAGTTAAGACCCAACAGCCTGGGGCACCTGGGTGGCTCAGTCGGTTAAGTGGCTGTCTTTAGCTCAGGTCATGATCCCAGGGTTGTGGAATTGAGCTCCACATTGGGCTCCCTGATCAGCAGAGAGCCTGTTTCTCCCTCTCCCTCTGTCTGCCGCTCTGCCTACTTGTGCTCTCTCTCCCTCTGTCAAATAAATAAATAAATAAAATCTTAAAAAAAAAACCCAACAGCCTATGGGAACAAGTGGATTCTCTCTCAAACTATCTTAGCTTCTGCATACTGTAATTTCCAGATGATTCTGTGTCAGATGAGGGTCAAGGCCATAACTGGTCTATACTACCTGGGACTTCCCTAGGAATGTTTACTTGCCTTAACTGTGGTTGTCATATACTCTTCTGAAGAAATGAGATGCAAAAGTATAAACAACAGACTCAGAATTCCCAGTTTTTCAAGCATATGGTGGTTGGTTTTATTTTGCTTTTCCCTTTCATTACAGCTCATATTATTACTGGTATCATACTGTGTAGTCATCATGCTCGAATACCCAGGAGCTTTGGTTTAATATTGGTCTTAGGATTCAGTTCCACGAGACTTCCAGATTGCTGAGATGATTACCTATGTGTGCTCAGATGTGTGTTACAGAATGATCAATCATGGCTGTGTGGAGGGTGAATTGGCAAAGGGGAGTGGGTGGAGATGAGGGGTTGATTAGGAGTCTGTTGTAACATTCCAAGTAAGAGGTAACAGGGCCTGAGTTAGAGCAATGAGAGTAGAAATGAGACTGCGGTAATGGAGATATTTTGGAGGTGGAACTGACAGTATTTGGGAATGGATTGCATGAAAGGGTGGAAAGTAAAGGGGAGCTGAGGATACCTCTGCTATTACATGATACAATGGAACAGGCTGAGGACTGGGTTTGGGACAGATACTGATGAGTTCATGTTAGGTATGGTGACTTGCAGTCTAGCTTTGTCTGCTATCGAGGGAATGTCCAGAACATGGGACTTTCAGAACTAAAACCAAGTAAGTCCTGGGCAGACCAGGACAAGTTCATTGCACTAAGTTTAGGACACGTTGGATTTGAGGTGTTTGCAGACAGTGTCCAGGAGGTGGTTGGGCATGTGGGAGTGGCGTTAGAAAGGACACCAGAGGGACGCCTGGGTGGCTCAGTTGGTTAAGCAGCTGCCTTCGGCTCAGGTCATGATCCCAGTGTCCTGGGCTTGAGTCCCACATCGGGCTCCTTGCTCGGCGGGGAGCCTGCTTCTCCATCTGCCTCTGCCTGCCATTCTGTCTGCCTGTGCTCGCTCTCTCTCCCTCTCTCTCTGACAAAAAAAAAAAAAAGAAAGGACACCAGAGTCGGAGGTATAGTTTGGGAAGTTGCTTGTAACAGAAAATGGGTGAGCCCACAGGAGTGGGTAGGATAACTAAGGGAGAACACACGGCATGAGATTATACCTACCTCTTATCCCCTGTGGAACTCTAGATCCTTGTGAATGTGAATGAATGAATCAAATAATTAACGAAGAGTAAGAGGTGACTGACAACGAGACAGCAGGCCACATTTTGAGGCACACCTACCTATACAGGTGAGCTGTGGAAAGAAATCCAAGACTGAGCCACAAGAGGAGAAAAGAGAACCAGAACAGATGACAGTGTCAAAAAAGTCAAGGAGGAAGAGAATTTCAGAGGCATGTGGGTTAGGAAGATTAATATTGAGGATAGGCAGTTGGCTCAGGTAATTAATATGTCACTGACCACCTACAAGACAACATTTTCTGTGGCATCCTAGAGTCTGTGGCATCCTGAAATTAGATTATCAGATGCTGGTGAAATAGAAAAAGAAAAGAAAGGAAGTATGGGTAGCAGAGATTCATCTTTCTTTCAACAATGAGGGGAAAATAAAGAGTAGTTTTCTCCTTTAAATACCAGCTCAAGACTCAGCTCTTCTTAAGGTTCCCTGAACAATTGCCATGCCTGCTGTTCTACCCCTTTTCAAAGATCCTACAGCACTAGGGGCTCTGTAGGAAAAGCATATTAGCTATGTGTGATATATGTCTTTATTTTCTGGTAACTTCTAGTGTGCTTGTTTGGTCTTCCTATTAAACTCTAAGCTTCCTGAGGGGCAGAGACCGCAGCTTAGCTCTACCATCGTGCCAACAAGAAAGGCCTTTAAGAATATTTGCTTGTTGTTAGGATGGGAAGGATGGAAAGATTCTCCAGTTCACATTTTCTCAACTTCCACAGTGTTCACATTTGGGGCTGGATAAGTCTTTATTCTGGGAGACTGTCCTGGGCACTGTTTGGTGTTTGGTCGTATTCCTGGCCTCTACCCACTAGTTGCCAGTGGCACTTCCCTATCACCCTCCTATAGTTGTGACAACTGAAAATATTCCCAGACATTACCAAATGTTTCCCCGTATATGTGTGTGTGTGTGTGTGTGTGTGTGTGTACACGCATACACACACACACATGCACACATGCAGGCACAGGAATCAACTCAGTAGACACCCACTGCCTAGGTGACTGGAGCCTAGCTTAGTTACCCCCTTGTCCATCAGCAAGGGCAGTTCAAAGCCATTTCCCATTGAGAAACATGGGTGTCCAGTTCACAGCCTCCAGAAAGGGATGTATAACCTTCCCTGGTTACTTGCTTTCAGTTCTGAGACCCTTATACTCATTTCTTTCTCTCCCTCTCCCTGGAGTGAGTTAATGCCTCAGTACTTGCACTTAAACACAAAGTGCTGAAATGATGCCAACATGCTTCCCTTATGATCCCGAATATCAAAGCAGAGCCACAGAGACATCTAATTACAGCAGCAGTTTGTAATGTTTCTACAACTGTAAGGAAGGCATTTATTAATTTTTCACAAAGTGTAACTAGTAGTTAATAATGCTTTTCTTTTCAAAGTATCTTTCAAATATCATATTATAACTCTGTTGGTACCCTCCTCAGAGATTGGCCAGAGGGTGGGGAAATTGGAGAAAGAGAAAATGTATAAAATAGATGTACAGAACGTTTCAGTGCCTGAGCAGAGTGGAGAACCCAGGAGTCCTGGGCTCTCATTCTTTAGGTTAAACCTGAAGTGTCTTCCTGACATTAAAAAAAAAAAACACTATATTTATTTATTTGAGAGAGAGGCAGAGGGAGAAGGAGAGAGAGAATCCAAAGCAGACTCCACATTCAGCATGAAACCTGATGCTGGGCTCAATCTCATGACCCTGAGATCATGACCTGATCTGAAATCAAGAGTCAGATGTTTAACTGATTGAGCCACCCAGGCACCCCTCTTCCTGACATTTTCATGTATCATCCCAGTGGAGCTTGTGGTTCCTAAAAGAAATTTCATTGGGTTGAGCTGGACTGTGGGTGAGAATAAAAAAACCACTCTGATATCTTGCCTTGTTCTACCACCATTTTCCAGACTTCTGAGGTTCCTTGGTAGTGTCCTGTAAATCCTCCTACTGCTGCTCTATGGCAAAGTCCAATAAACCAGTCAGGATACCTTTATTGAGTGCATGATAAATACCCTTAAGATACCAAAAAGTGGTGTGGATAAAAGGAGTTGCACAACGCGTAGCTCTTTCTTCCTGGTTCTTAATGGAGCATGTTAATTTATTGAACTAAGAATTTTCTGTATATTCTTGGATTTTAGCCCCATGACAGCTCTGTGGAATAGGTATTATTAGTATCTGGCCTCTTTTCATGCCAAAGGCATATGGCTACAAAGTTGTAGAGCTGTGATTCCAGCCCATTCTATATAACTCCAAAGTCTATATTTTTATCCACTATGCTAATGGGATTCATTTATCTGGTCCACTTCTTGTCCTTTTTTTTTTTTCAAATGAGTAAGCTATTCCATTTTATGAAAGGAAGAACTGTGGACCAGAAATTATAAATGAATTGCCCAGGATGACGTGGTGATGCTGGTGGTGATGATAGGGGTAGGAGTGGAAGAAGCTAGAAAACACATTTTCTTCCTTTTATTGTGTGAGCTTTTTTCCCTTATCGCATTATTTCTAGTTTAGAAGACAAGACACCTCTCATTCTAGGAAACAATGAAAAGACTAGAAAAAGAAGTCTGCAGTTAATTGTGCATTATTGAATTTCTGAATTCTGTGATACTGACAAATCAGATGATGGAGCCATTTTCTTTCCCAAAGATATTGGAGGTCATTAGCTATAGTTAGCCTGCCAACAGGCTTTGAGTGGGGAGTACATTGTATCCCTTCAGGATCTCCCAGGAGGATTGAAGAATATATTGAATATATAAAATAGAGAAGAGCAAATATTGAAAGAATATATACTACACACCTTGACCAGGGAGCTGGGTTAGAGAATCTGGCTGCCACAAAAGGAGAGGTTTTCTGTAACATTATTAAGTTGCTTCTGAGTCACTTCGAGGACCAAGGAGGAGGAGAAATGCAGAACCAGTTGGCATCTTCCAGGATTTAACTGAGTGATGGTTCCAAGTCTAGAATAACTTTGGGAAGTCCTTGACCTTGAAGCAGGTTGTCTTCCTATTGTCAGTTGGAATTCCCATGTGCAATAAACTCCCTTTCATCTTCAGGTCAAGGTGAATAAATCAGAGGGATGGGACTAGTCTCTTGTTTCCAAGAGACTTAATTTTATTTTTGTTTGATATAGATAGCATATTTACATGCAAGAATGATCTGTTTTGTTGGCAGCATGTGGGCTATTTAGCATTATCATTTCTAAAAACCCTAGGAATTAGTGTAAATCCTTCAGAGATTTTTGTTACATTCAATAGTCACAGGCCTTCTGGTTATTCCTACCCTTTCTCAGTAACTTACAAATCTTCATAAAGTATCCTTTTTTCATTTGTTTGCCTCTGTTCCCACAAAAGTGGTGATAGCCCAGAGGTTTTATACAATTGTAACCATCATTTTATTTTCGGCCGTTGTCCATGCCACACCCCTTGAGGCTTATCACCAGATTTTCACTGCCCCCTTCCCATAAAAACCATATCCCTGCCTGCCCCATCATCCAGAAGCAGGCAGAACTGAAGAAGGACTAGGCTGGTGATGAGCGGCTTTAATAGAGGAATTTGAAGATCCTTAAGCCTCTTTTCTTTGTTTCCTGAGATTTCTAAGGCCAGACATCAGTCCTGGAGTGTGGTGGCCCTGGAAAGCCCTTCGGCTCTGGAGTAGGTCAGTTCTGGGTTGGAATCCTGTCTCTGCCGCTTACAGCCAGGTGATCTTTAGCAAATCTCTGTTTCCTTCTTTTTAAAGTGAGGATGATATTCATTTGTTGCTGCTGTCCGTTTTTCTGACCACCTGGCCATTTGCCCCTGAATTCCTATACCTATTCTTTCATTTTGAGTTGTGCCCATTGCTTTTGACTTTGCCCTGTGATTTTGTAGATTGTTTTATTTTTAAAAATTTTTAAAAGATTTTATATATTTATCTGACACACACACACAGAGAGAGCGAGAGAGAGCGAGCGCGCACAGTTAGGTAGAGCAGCAGGCAGAGAGGAGGGAGAAGCAGACTCTCCTATGAGCAGGGAGTTGGACATGGTGCTCAATCTCAGGACCCTGGGATCGTGACCTGAGCCAAAGGCAGATGCTTAACCAACTGAACCATCCAGGCATCCCTGTAGATTGTTTTAATTTAGGCTTCAACTAATGGCTGTGCAGACCTTCCCTTGGTTTTGTCTGTAGAATGAAAACCCCACGAGGGCCAGAGCTGTGGTTATTTGTGCTTATCATCATATCGCCAGGCCCTAGGACCATATTTGGAACAAAGCAGGTGAATAATACATTTTAATGGGATGAATGAATGAATGAATGTACAGATTTCCTGATCTGTTGCCCAGATCAGTTCCTTTGACCTACTACTACACACAGCCTAATGTAAGAAATGATTATATCCTACAAGAACAGGCCCTATTCAGGCACTATCCTTTGAGGAGGGCTATTTGCCCACTTTGCCCGGAAGAGTATCCACAAATTTCAGTCAGTTCATTCAGGGTTGATCCTGAGTCATCCTGTACTTGAAGGGGTTAATAGGACTCTACAGGCTTATTTAAGTTGATAAGGATGATGAAAATGATTAGTGGAGCCAAAATAGACAAATGCTCTGAGTTCAGCCTTAGGAAGCTTATACTCCTTTTACTGCAGTTATGGTATGTTAGCTATCTTTCTTCTTCTTCTTCCTTTCCTCTTCCTCCTCCTCCTCCCCCTCCTTTTCCACCTCCTCCTCTTCCCCTTCTCCTCCTCTTCCTCCTCCTCTTTCTTCTGATGGGGGGGGTCAGGAGTGGGGGAGGGACAGCCAATGTGGGGCTCTGTCTCACAGCCCTGCAACCATGACCTCAGCCAAAATCAAGAGCCAGACACTTAACTGACTGAGCCACCCAGGCACCCTGCTATCTTTCTTTTTAATTCCCAATTGTACAGTATGGGAAAAAGCTGTAGTTACATCTCCTGCCCTTGGGAAGCCATTCTTCTAGATCTGTTATAAACTTGTTACAAAATGCAGGTGTCCTGGAAGCAGTCGAATGACCATCTTGACTGAATGGAAAGATTTACTTCCAGGTGGAGTGTCATCTAAAAGAGTTTGCCCTGGTTTCTTGGGGGTTATCAATTCAGTGAGGCTAGAAGTAGCTTATTTCCTGTTGCAGTTGGATAAGGTGGGATTATGTCCATTCCTTTTCACGACCCAGAGGGCTGCCTGAAACTGCAGGGTAACTGAGGTAATGGCACATGTAAACTAGGGGAGGTGAAGGCTAAAAGAGTTTTTGATTGAGGTTACTCTTAGTAAAGAAGCCTTAGGCGTATACAGTCCTATTAACTGCAATTTAGCCAAGACCTAAGCAGTGGTTAATTAAGGCAAACCCAGGGTCTATCCAGGAGCACAGTCTAGATAAGGCCTAGCTGGGGCTGAAACCCAATGAAGCCATGGCCCTGGCATAATTAGGCCTGGCCAGGGCACAGCCAGGTTCAAGGCCTAGTTAAGGCCTAGTCATCCCTGTTGAGGGCTGGTCAGCCCAGTTAAGATGTAACCAGAGCCTAAGCCTACTTATGGCTTAGTTGCCCAGTTAAAGTCTAGATAACACAGTTAAGACCTTGCCAGGGCCTAAACATAGTTAAGGTCTAGTCAGAGTCTGGTTAAGACGTAGCCAGGGCCCTAAATGTAGTTAATGACTAGTCAGAGTACAGTTAGACTCAGCCAAAGCGGGTGTAGCACCTATCGGAGTTTTCTTAAGGTTCCGCCAGGTCCTAAGCTTAGTGTATGTTTAGTCAGAGACCAGTTAAGGCCAAAATCTCCTTAAGTTTTAGTCAGAAACTACTTAAGGTAGATCCAGGCCCTAAGCTTATTAAATTCTAGTCAGAGCCTGGTTAAGGCTTGACCAGTATCTTGTTAAGGTATAGCTAACGGTCTAAGCCTAAATAAAAGCTAACTGACAGGGTTAAGATCTCATCAGCGTATGATAAGGACAAGCCATAGCCTAAACCTAGTTTATGCTCAGTCAGAGACCAGTTAGGGCCAAAATCTACTTAAGTTTTAGTCAGAAACTACTTAAGGTAGATGCATGACCTACACTTATAAAACCTAGTCAGAGCCCAGTTAAGGCCTAGCCAGAGTCTTGCTAAAATATATCAAGGCCTATGCCTATTTAAAAGCTAACCAACATGGTTAAAATCTCATCAGAGTATTTTAAGGACTAGCCAAGTCCTAAGCCTAGTTTATGTTTAATCAGAGACCAGTTAGGGCCAAAATCTACTTAAGTTTCAGTTAGAAACTACTTGAGGTAGGTCTAGGACCTAAGCTTGTTAAATTCTAGTCAGAGTCTGGTTAATCTCTGGCCAATATCTCGTTAAGGTATGGCTAAGGCCTAGACTGGTTAAAAGCTAACCAACATGGTTTAGATCTCATCAGGGTTAGGGTTAGGGTTAGGGTCCAGGGCCTAAGCTTATTCAAAGCTAGTCAGAACCTAGTTAAGGCTTGGCCGAGTCTTGTTAAGGTATTCCCAGAACCTTAACCTAGTTAAAAGCTAGTCAGCCCAACTGAGGCCTAACTGGGGCTAAAGCCTAGTTCAGGCCTAGTCAGAGCCTAGTGAAAGTCTAGCCAGAACCTAAGAGTCTAGTTAATGTATAGCAAGGGGGGGCGCCTGGGTGGCTCAGTGGGTTAAAGCCTCTGCCTTCGGCTCGGGTCATGATCCCAGGGTCCTGGGATCGAGCCCCGCATCGGGCTCTCTGCTCAGCGGGGAGCCTGCTTCCTCCTCTCTCTCTGCCTGTCTCTCTACCTACTTGTGATCTCTATCTGTCAAATGAATAAATAAAAATAATCTTAAAAAAATGTATAGCAAGGGCCCGAGACTAGTTAAGGGATAGTTTGTCCAATTAAGATCTAGTTAGTTAATTTAAGGCCCAGCTAGGGCCAAAGCCCTGTTAAGGCTTCATCAGCCCAGTTAAGGCATAGTCAGGGCTCAGCTGAGGCTTAGTCAGAGTTCAGTTCAGGCCTGGTCAGAGCCTGAGACTGCTTAAAGCTTATCTAGTTCATGTAAGGTCTAACCAGGGTCTAAACATAGTTTTGGCCTCGCTAGAACCCACTTAAGCCCTAGCCAGGGTCAAAATGTAGTTAAGGTATAGTTGGAGTCTCAATAAGTCCTAGCTGTAGCCCTGTAGCCTCAATCTAGAGAACCCATAGTCAGAATCTAATTAGTGGATATCAGGGTTCTAAGTCCAGTTAAGACTTAATCAACCCAGTTAAAGTCAGTCAGCTCAGTTAAGGCTTAATAAGCTCAGCTGAGTCCTGGTCAGGGCCCAAGACTAGATAAGGTCTATTTGAATCCCAATTAAAGTCTAGCCATGGACTAAGCCTAGCCAGGACCCTAGGTTTAGAGAAGGCATAGATAGCCAGAGTCTCATTTAAGGTGTAACAAGGACCCAAGTCTGTTTAAGGTCTATTTAGCCCAGTTAAGGCCCAGAAGGGGCTAAACTTAGTTATGCCCTGGTCAGAGTGTAGTTAAGTCCTAGCCAGAGCCTAAGACCAGTTAATGCCTGGTTAAAACCTAGTTAAGGTGAAGCCAGGGCCTTACATCTAGTTAAGTCCTCACATCTAGTTAAGGCCTCATCATCCCGGTTAAGGCCTGTTTAGGCCCTTCACTTTGTTAAGGACTAGTCAAGACTAGGCTAACCAGCTTATTCCAGTTTGCCCAAGACTTTCCATATTTAGCACTGAAAGTTCTGGGTCCTGGAGAATCCCTTGGTCCCTGGCAAACCAGACTGACTGGACACTCTAGTCAATCTTGGCCTTTTAAAGAAAACTTTTCTTTGCCTTGGAGCTTAAAAAGCACATTTATAGTCTATAGTTTCATTTATAGTTTATGAAACACATTTTCAACATTATTTCATTGGATTATTATATCTATTTGAGATAGGTATTACCATCCTCCCTGATGTGCAGTTGAATAAACTCAGGTTTAGAGAGAAGTGCCTTCCTTAATGCCATATGGTCAGTGTCAAAGGTAGAGTTTAAACCAAAATTCAGAATGTTTGAATTCAAAAGCCATGCTGTTATTTTTTAAGCTACAGTAAAGGGGCCTCTCCCCACAATTAAAAGTTGTTGAAATTACATAAGTAATACTTGCTCAAGGTCTTACCATCACCCTATTTTCAGACCAGGAAAAGTGTTACGGCATACTTAAGTGACCTGCTGAAGGTAAGAAAACTTTTCAACTTAAACTCAGGTTTCTTTGTCTCCAAATCCCTTATTTTTCCCCTTTAAAGAGAATCTCTTCCCTCCATCTTGCCTACTTGCTCAGTGTCATATACTTCAGTACACGTCTGTGTAGCTGAGACTGTTTCTGTGTCTGTAGCTTTCAGAGCTGTTTCCATGCATATGTTATCTGAAGTCCATCAGGCATTTGGTAGACTGCACTTGCGTTGACACTTCTGTTTGCAGCCTGAGGTTTATCTACTGGCCTGATGCTCGTTGTCTCATTAGGGGAAGTCTGTTGAGCCTGGCAGCAGAGCTGACTTGATACTAGAGTCAAACCTCAACCACTTGATTTTCTGTTATCAAAGGATGAAGACATTGAAGACAAACCTGGTCTCCTTAGGAATTCTTGGGAGAGTTACTGGATACATCCATGTTATAATGACATTTTGGGGACCAGGGAAAGAAATCAGGCCTCCCTCTCTGTTACTGTGGATTCCATTGCCAGAAGGCACTGAGAACTTGGCTTGCCTTTTCCTGGCTGTGCCATTTCTTTTGCCTCCTGTAAGCTTACCAGGGGTGACAGGTGTCTCTGTTAAAAAGCCTGTATGTAAATATAGCTATATCTTCCACTATGTTATCCCGAGGACAAAATAGTTGCCACCCCTGCAGAATGTAGCAGCTTCTGGATTGGATGCCAATGGTAGCAATGTGCCAAGCATGAAGTATCCTGTTCCCCTTACCCCTGCCAAATAAACACCAGCTTCCTCTTCAGTGGTACATTTAAAGGGACAGCCTCCACTCTGCTCGTATGGCAGTGATAAAGGGGGAGAGGTTTCAGCATGGATAATCAGTGGCTCAAGTGGTGGCACAGTGGAGGAGACCATTAGGATGCACTTTAGGTAGTGCCTTCTTGGACTGCAATTTCCTGCTTTTTGCTGTTAGGTTGCTTTGGGGAACTGTTTGGTTCACTGTGTAATACAAGAGGAAGACAGAACTGGTTGGGAAGAGGCGAATGATTTATTCCACTGAGCAGCTGGTAGATTCAAGCGTTGCTTTCTTTCTTGGAGAGGACGCCATGTGGGAATAACATTATTTTCTCTGACATGCACATGGTGACTCCCTGCATAAGCTTTAGATGACTTCATGTGTTTGTATTTCCATGAGCTGGTGAAGAACATTCAGCTTCAAGGCATTGGGTTAATGGCTTAAGCAGACCATATCTCTGTCCTAACAAAAGATCTGGAAGGCCTTGGCTTGAGGCCTGGGGGCCTTGCTGTACAATGTTGGGGGCTATGGAAAAAGAGCACAGAACTAGTCTTCTGGTTCTACCACATTCCAGCTATGTGACTCTGGATAGATCATTTTGCCTCTTTGGGTGTCAGTTTTCCTAAATGTAAGATGAAGGTAAATGAACTCTGTGTTGCCCTGTCCATAGTATATGGTAACTGTGAAGATCAAATGAGATACAATGTGAAAACAGTAGAAAAAGTATAAAGTCTTATAAAAAATGTGAGGAATTATTAGTTCTATTATTCATTCAACAAATAGTTATTGTGCATGCTTAAATGAAACAGAGATCACTATTTTGTTGTTTACCTTCTGAAGGGGGGAGCCATAAAACAAATAATAATCATAATAAATAAGTAAACTATACAATATACATAGAAGGTGACCAGTTCTAAGAAAAAGGAAAAGGTAGAGCAGAATAGATAAGGAATAAGGAAGGCTCAGGAGTGCCAGGTGGGGAGGGGGAAGTTAAGTTTTCAAAAGGATGGTACGTCTAGCTCTCATTGAGAAGGAGAGATGTAAGCAGAGAGTTTGAAGTAGGTGAGGAGTTTAGCCATTCAGATATTGAGCAAAGAACATTCCAGGCAGAAGTAATAGCCAGTGTAAAGGGCGTACAGAGGAAGTGTTCCTGGTGAGTTTGGGGAATGGCAAAGTGGCCACAGTGGCTGGAATGGAGGGAGGGGTAAAGAAGTAGAAATGAAGTTATAGACTATATTGTGTAGGCCATTATGAGGATCTGGGCTTTACTCTGAAGGACATGCAGAACTATTAGAGGAGTAGATATGGTCTGACTTACATTTTATTTTATTTTATTATTTTATTTATTCTATTTTTGAGAGAGCATGCTTGGGGGGGAGCAGAGGGAGAAGGAGAGAGAGAAATTTAAATAGGCTCCACACCCAGTGCAGAGCCCAACTCAGGGCTCAATCTTATGACCCTGGGCCGAAATCAAGAGTTGGATGCTTAATTCTGACTTATATTTTAAAGGGCTCACTTGGGCCATTGTATTAAGAAGACACTGGGGTGAGGCAAAGGGAATCCTGTGAGGAGGCTGTTGAAATAATCAGGGTGAGAGGTAGATGCTGGTGGCTCACAATGACAAGTTATTAGTTTTGAATGTATTTTGAAGGCAGAGCCAAAAGGATATTGGCTGTAGATTGTGGGGAAAAGAAAAAAGTCAAAGATAAACTCAAGATTTTTTTGCCTAAGTAGTGAGAAAGATAGAGTTGTCATCTACCGAGCTGGAGAAGGGTGTAGGTAGAGTAAGTTTTGGAGGGTAGACCAAGGATCCAGTTTTGGATATACTGAGTTTCAGATATCACAGGTCATCATGAAAGCAATTAGATAAACAAGGATGAAATTCTGGAGGAAGGTCTGAACTAGCTAAATAAACTGGGGAGTCATCTGTGTTATAGGTATTATTTTCAGCCTGCAGATCACTAAGGAAGTAATTATAGGTGGAACAGAGGAGGACCTGGGGAGTGATCAACCATGTCAAGTGTGGAGGCCACTGGGGACTTGGGCAAGGGTACTTAAGTGGAGTTGCCATTACATTTCATTGAAAGTGTGTGTTTTATCTGTTTTTAAAGACTTTATTTGAGAGACAGAGTGAGCAGGAGAGAAAGCACATGAGCAGGCAGTGGGCGGAGGGAGAAGGAGAAGCAAACTTCCCTGCTGAGCAGGGAGTCTGATGTGTGGCTTGATCCCAGGACCCTGGGATCATGACCTGAGCCGAAGGCAGGTGCTTAACCGACTGAGCCACCCATGCCCCAAAATGTGTTTTAGAACAGAAATATTTAACCTGGTAATATCAGTCATGAGGTAGAGAGATTTTGTTCTCATCGAGCAAAACTGTCTTGAGATTCCCCTGTCTCTAGCTAATATTTAAAAAAGAAAACTGAAGAATCCTGAATCCTGAATCTTGAAAGGACAACTCCATCCATTTGAGGGCTCTTGCCAGACCAAAGAACTGGGGCCCTGATGTGCTTTTCTGAGCCCCAAGCATATAGGTAATGGGATGAGCTCTTCACCCATGTTTAAATTGCTAACCTTTGGCCCCTTTATGAACCTTGAGAGGTAGAGGAATGAAATCTTCAGAGGGAAAGGAAACAATAAATTCATGTCCAAGGGCAAAGCATTTTTCTGTATAGGATATTAAGAAATGTTTTCTGTGCCTCCCTTTTTCCAGTTTATTCTGATTGTATTTATCTCAGAGGTCCAAAATGGAGAAGTCTTATTTTTTATTTCCATGGAGCAACATATAGTCGTTGGGTGATTTTAATGTTCATATAGGTTTTTGGTATCTTTCCTTCTTACTAGAATGTTCCGACTATAGGTACACTCTGGGAACAACAGGATGAGGACAATGTGATGGTTATCCTCAAGGAGACTTGTGGCCTATGAGTCACTTGGTAAGACACATACGATGGCCATATGCTGTTCTCAATGCCATCTTAACAGTTTTTTATTCTTTTGGTGATTAGGAGTGGCCCAGAATATTACTAGGGGACCACAGTGTAATGGACAGCACAGAGGGTGGAGAGGCCAAAGAATCAGATTCGCACTCTTGCTCTGCTACTAACCAGCTGTGTAATCCCAGCAAGACCCTTATCTGTGTTGGGTCTTCACTTCCTCCATCATAAAAAAGGAATAATCATTTTGCACAGGATGTTATCAGGATAAATAAGTTAATGTATATGAAGGTACTTGAGGATGTAATTAGCAGAGGACAGAAACTATGAAATACGGGTAAACTACTAAGGGAGGGTATGGAATCTTATTTTGAGATCATTAAAAACAGAAGCACTTCTCCTTTGGTGGATAAGTAGTAAGTACATTTGCAGACAGAAGGAAGAACTATACGGCCTCTGATCTTTGTTCCAGGTGGAAAAAGAAACAAACTGGTTCTCTCCTGGCAAGCTGGCATTTGCCACAGAAACAGAGAGGAGGCCACGACTGGTGCTCAGTCTTGCTCTTGTCAAATTTCTGAGATGTATTCTTGAAACTCAGGGTGAAATCCAGGCTAGGATGGTGGAGAATAAAAAGTATAGAAAGATCTATGTATAATGCTCCTTTTCTTACCCAAACAGTTCACGCAGGAAGATCTCGAAGTCTGGGCTCGTTCAGGTGAAGTCATGCTAGACACAGGGTAATGGCCTTCATTATCTTGCCTTAATGACTTTGCCAATTACTTTCCAAGTAAATGTTTCCAAGGAATAAGCTAGTTAATGCTTTGAAAGATCCATTGTCATAAGACCAAGCAGAGGGCCCTTTCCACGCAGCTGGTGCTACTGGAGGAATAGCCAATGAGCAGTCTTGATGTGTAGCCAGCTTCTCCCTGCCATAACTAGGAGCCAAAGTGAGTGTGTGCTTCAAAAGCAAGGAGTTAGGCTTGGAAGATCCACTAATCCTCAAGGAGCCTTACCTGATTGGCCTCAGGTCTTCTGAATGGGTGACCTGTGAGCAAGAGTCACAAGACAGTCCTGCTCCGTCATACCTTTATCCAAGTTCAGAGTCATGTTAGTTCTGTGAGATAAATTGTTATCTCTGGTCCTTCCTTTCAGTTTCTGTAGTATCTGCAGCTGCCTCCCCTTCTACCGTCAGGGGGTCACTAGTCAGTACCTGGGATGCACCACACACCGTTTTGCAGGTCCCAGAATTTCTCCAGAACAATTACATTAGCTAGCATTTATTAAGAGCTTCCTATATACCAGGCACCTTTCTAAACTCATTGTGTATATTAACTCATGTTGTTCTCACTACTGTTATTACCTTCATTTTGCAGATGAGAAACTGAGGCAGAGTAGCCTTACTACCACAGTAAGGCAGTACTCTAGTACCCTACCTTCTACCTGGAAGGTAGTAAGTGGAAAAGTTGAGATTCAAACACAGATCTCTTTGACACAGAGCCTACCCTTACAACCACTAGCATCATGTGACTGTTTCTCCCAAAGAAAATATACAAACAATGGCGACTTGCCTTTTTCCTTCTCAGAAAGCTGAGAGAAGATGTGAAAATAGAATCTCTTTTCCTGTTACTTCCAAGTTTTGTTCTTATTTCCCTTATTTTAGACCCTGTCCTCTGCACTGGTAATATTTAAAAGCCAAGAATCTTTCTAGAAGTAGTATAGCTCTGAAGCCAAGATTTAGGGACAATTCCATGCTAGGTCCCACCAAGTCAAGATGGGGAGCTGTTCTCCTGTTTGAATAGTTTTGAGGAAATTCTTTGTCTGTCTAGGAAAATAACCAAGAGATACATTTTCAAAAGTGGTTGTTTTTCTCCAGTGACTAAGTTGGTTTTCAGAAGGGTAAGCAAGAATTTGTGATTCTCTCTGCAGCAGTGAACAAATTTGGAGGAGGAGGAAAGAAATTCAGTACAATTCAGTTTAAATTGACCATAAGGACGTTTCCTACTCCCTCTCTTTCCAGTTTCTGTTTTGAATTTTTCATATATTTTCAAGAAGGGACCATGTTTAGCTCTTCAGCTGCACAATTCTTTCCTTTCTCTCTTGATAAATTAAAGATGGTTCATGGGGATTTTAAATGTCAGATCCTATAACGGGCAAATGCCTTATTGCACACAGCTTTTTTTTTTAAAGGCAAAGGTTTGTCACTTTAAAAAAAAGAGTTTAAAGGGTAAACACTGTTGTGCTCATTGTAACCCCCCAGAGAGCACCAGCTATGTCAAAATTACAAAATTTGTCAGGGTGCCTGGGTGGCTCAGTCAGTGAAGCGTCTGACTCTCTATTTCGGCTCAAGTCATGATCTTAGGGTCATGAGATCGAGCCCTGTGTCAAGCTATGCACCGGGCATGGAGCCTGCTTGTCCCTCTTCCTCTGTTCCTTTCCCAGCTCTTGCTCTCTCTGTCAAATAAATAAATAAATAAATAAATAAACAAACAAATAAATAAAATCTTTTTAAAAATTATAAGATTTGGCCTTTGGGAACAAGGACCTCTTGATGTTTTCCTCAGGGGTGGGGACAGCAATGAAAAGTAATGTCTGGATATCTGGGTGCTTTTTTTTTTTTTTAAATCTGTATTGAATGCACGTATTCAAATGGTACTGCAGCACCGGAGAAGAGAGCACTATGAAAAAATTTACTGTTTGTAGATAGGAACCTGGCACCTATACTCACCGAAGGTGCATTTTAATCTCTGCCACATAAGTGCCTCTGTTCCCCTTGGATATGAACTAATTTACCTTGCCTGATGCAGAGAAGCTTATCGACTATAAACATAGACCCAGAGGATTTGGGATTCCTTTGCTCCTTTTCCATCCTACTGTTAGACACTTATTGCCAGTTTGCTAGTTATAAGCATCACAAAATAGCGGGGTAGGACTATCAGCTAAAAGAAAAACGATGACTCTTGATTAGTTGTGCTGACAAAAATGTCCTAAGAGTGAGATTAATAAAAACCTATGGGGTTAAAGACTGTAGTTATCAGATGGCCAGCTTGCTCTCTGGGCCAGCTGTGTTTCTGAGCTACTTGTAAGATGTGAGTCATCTCATCTTGTGTCAGGGTATAACTGTATCTAGCTATAAGGCTCTCTTACTTTACTTAGCACATGAGCCAAATGGACTCTGCTCTGTACCTTCAGATGTCATTCCATTGTCATTGGCTGTGATGACTGGTTTGCTAAACACCAGCAAGGCTCTCATCACCGTCTTGCTGTCCTTACTGGTTTTACCAGGATAGAGACCCAAAGTTAAAAGTGAAACATTTTTTTTTTGAGATATAACACACATACAGTGAAGCACACAAATTTTAAGGGTACAACTGAATTTTTTAACACATATGTAATCATATTATGTAGAAGCTTTCTAGCACCCCAGAAAGCTTTTTCATATCCCTTGCCAGTCAATAACCCCCACCCAAAGGTAACCACTTCATTCACTTCCATTCCATAGACTTGTTTACTTGTTTTAAAATTTCATGTAAATGGAATTATAAAATATGTGCTTTTATGCATCTGGTTTCTTTTAACATTCTTGTACATTTTTTTGGGAGGAACATTTGTACATTTTTCTTTTAGATACTTAGGAATAGAATGGCAGGGTCATGGGATAGAGGTGTGTTTGGTTTTAGTAGATACTGTCAGAAGGTTTCCTTTTTAAAAAGATATTTATTTATTCATCAGAGAGAGATTTAGAGAGAGTGTGTGTACATGCAGAGGGAGCAGCAGGCAGAAAGAGGAGCAGGCTCCCTGCTGAGCAACGAGCCTGCTGCAGGATTCCATCCCAGGACCCCGGGATCATGACCTGAGTCTAAAGCAGATGCTTAACCAACTGAGCCACACAGGCATCCCTGTCAAACAGTTTTCTAAAGTACATATACCAGTTAACACTTCACCAACAATGTATGAGAGTTCCAGTTTCTCCATGCTCTTCTCTATGCTTGGTACTGTCAGGTTTTTTTCCATTTTAGCTATTCTTTGGTGGGGTTTTGTTTGACTTATGGTGGTTTTAATTTGCATTTTTCTGATGTGCAGTAATGAAACCTACTCATATGCTTGTAGGCCATTTGGATGTTCTCATCTGTGAAGTGCCATTTAATTCTTGTAAACTTTTTTTTGTTTTTTTAAAAATTGAATTCTCTTTTTCTTATTGATTTGAAAGACTGTAAATTATGTATATACTGGATACAAGTCCTTCGTTAGATATACACATACATACTGTGAATATTTTTTTCTAGTCTGTGGTTGGCCTTTTCACCCTCTTAAGGGGTCTTTTAATAAATGGAAATTATTTATTTTTATGAAGTCCAGTTTATCAGTCTTCTTTCATAGTTAATATTTTTTGTGTCAAATAAGAAGGTCAAGAAGATATTTGCCTATGGTTTGCTGTTGGAGATTTATTGTTTTATCATTCATATTAGGTCTATGACCCATTTACAATCATTATTATTATTATTATTAATTTTGGTATGTGATATGAGATAAGGTCATGGTTCTGTTGATTTGTTTGTCCTTGTGCCTGTACCACACTGTCAAAATTACATAGCTAGCCTTCATATCTGGCAGTATATGTCTCCCAGTTTTGTTTTTCAAGATGTTTTGGCTATACTGAGCCCTTTGAAAACCCTTGTATGTTTTAGAATCACTTTGTCCAAAGTGCCCTTTGGGGATAGTTTGAGTTTATTAACTCATTAGCAACCCCACAGCCTCCCAGCTACAAAATCTAGGTACCATTTTGAAGGAGGGACTGGTAGTGTGTTTGTGGCAGTTCTCTTCCCTCTATTGAGAATTTGTCTTGGAATACCATAAGACTGTGGGCAATTTCACCCCGTTTTTCCATGCTTAGTAAGGAGCCTTGAGCTCAGCTGACTTCAGATGAAGAAAACTAACCCTGAATTTCAGGGTTCTCAGAATTCCAATCCATTACACCAACCTCAAATGTTACGGAGATTTCTCCTTTTCCACAATAGCGTCCTTCTGTCTTGGCGCCAAACTTCATCTTCAGCTTGTGCCCAGAAAGAGCGAATGTTTCATGAAAAAAGCTCAGGATGACCAGCTCACTTAGGAAAGGCTCTGTGCTGTCAGAAATTTTTGTTCATCTTGTTCCACAGATCAGGAATATCTTTACATATTGATTTTGCAGTTTATCCTTCTTTTTGTTTTTTAGTTTGTGACAGGAGCGTTCACATTCCCGCTTGAAAGTGAAAGTCCAGAAAATATTCACGGGTTGGAACCTTGACTTTCTCATCCATCTCAGCTCTATCACAGGTGAGTAGTTTGAGCGTTTGGGCCAACTCAGTAGGTCAGTGGAAGGGCAGTTAAAATGGCCACAGCATTTCTTTCACAGATGATGAGGATCCCTGAGGGCACTGATCAGGTTGTCTCTATCCCTCTGCCTTAGGGCTCACAGTCAACTTGGAATTCAGCCAGTTTCTAGGGAAGGCAAATGGGACTAACATTCTCAGTTCTATCCCTGCTCAGAATGAGATGTTGGCCCTGGTCTTAACAAGGCAAATTTTGCTCTATGTAGGCACCTGAATTGGTGCCCTCTGGCATAGGACTTTAGGAGTCAGACTTGGGCTGACTTTTGGTTCTGCATCTTTACTTGACCACGTGACTGTGGGCAAGTTTGTTAATTTCTCTGATTCTCAATTCTTCTATCTATAACTTCATAGGGTTACTATGAGGAATAGACGTCCTAATGTAAGACAAGTGGATTTCCCAGAGACCTAATAGGTCTACACATGTGAGTGTTTATTAGAATAATTATTTATGGGCATGTCATCTCATCTCATATATGGTTCTTGAGACTGGGATTATGCTTGGTTACAGTTTTGGAAGGAGTAAAATTTACATGCAATGAGATGTACACATCTTATGAGTACTATTTAATGAGTTTTGACAAATGTGTATTCATATTCCTTTGTAACCCAAAATTCTATCTAAAATATAATCATTATATTATTATATATCATATATTATATAAGAAACTTATATCATATATATAATATATGAATATTATATATATTATACATATAATATATATGTACCATATATATTATAAAAGAAAGTTCTCTTATGTCTTTTCCCAATCAGTTCTCCCCTAGATGCAACCACTTTTCTGATTTATTTTCCATCATAGGTCATTTTGCATTTTTTAGAATTGCATATGAATGGAATCCTACAGTATGTATTCTCTCATGTCTGGCTTCTTTTGTTAAGTATGATGTTTTTGATATTCATTCATGCTGTGGTCCCTATCAGTAGTGGCTTTCTTTATCTTGCTGATTAGTATTACATTGTATGAATATACCACATTTTCTTTATCTATTCTCCTTTTGATTGAACTGGGCTCTTTTTTTTTTTTCTGTTACGCATAAAGGTGCTATAACCATTCTTCTAAAAGTCTTTATGTGAATTTCATTTCTCTTGGTTAAATACCTCAGAGTGAAATTGCTGGTAATCAAGGTAGGTACTTGCTTAGTTTTGTAAGAAACTGCCAGACATTTTCAAAGGGTTGTACCATTTTATATCCCACCAGCAATGTGTGAGAATTCTGGTTTCTCCACAGTTTTGTCAACATCTGGTGTTGTCAGTCTTTAATTTTAACTAGTTTAGTTAGTATGTTGTGGTGTCTTATTGTGATGTTAATTTGTATCTCTTTGATGACTAATGATGTTGAATATGTTTTCATGTGCTTATTAACTATTTATTTTTCTTCCTTTGTGAAATGTCTGTCCAGATCTTCTGCCTATTTTTAATTGGTTTATCTTTTTATTACTGAGGTGTAGGGGCACTATTTTTTAATTGAGGTGTCATTGACGTATAACAGTATATTAGTTTCAGGTATATGACAGAATGATTTGATCTTTGTATATATTGCAAAATGATCACAACAATAAATGTCATTAACATCCATTAACATACATAGTTAGAAAACATTTTTTCTTGCTATGATAATTTTTGAGATTTACTCTCTTAGTAACTTTCAAATATGCAGTACAGTATTATTCACTGTAGTCACCATGCTGTATGTTACATCCCCATAACTTACTTATTTTATAATAGAAAGTTTGTACATTCTGACTCCATTCACCCACTTCACCCACTGCCCACTTCCCAGTAGAGGCTCTTTGTATATTCTGACAAGTTCTTTGTCAGATATATGTTTTGTGAATATTTTCTCTCGGTTTGTGGACTGCTGCTCATTTTATTTACCATGGTTTTGGTGAATTGGCTTAACTTTGTACTCCATGCTATGCCTATTCATAGCTGCAACCTGATAATATTTTCTGAACGAAAAAGCCAAAAGTTGTCCTCTAGCCTATAGGTATCATAATGCAAAAATACACTGCATGCATAACAAGAAAGGATGGCTAGGGGAGCTGTTTTAGGTTGGAGGGTGAGAAATCGGAGATGATATTTAAACTGAGACCAGAATGACAAGAAGCCATTTTTTTCCCCTGGGAAAAGGGATCCCAGGTAGAGGGAACAGCTAATAGAAGGGCCCTTAATGAATCCTTAAACACTGTGGGTAGAAATATAAATTGGTATAGCCACTATGGAAAACAGTATGGAGCTTCCTCAAAAAATAAAATATAGATCTACGATATAATATAGTGATTCTACATCTGAGTATTTATCTGAAGAAAAAAACACTAATTTGAAAAGATACACATACCCCATGTTCATTATATAATAGCCAAGGTATGGAAGCAATTTCTGTGTCTATCAGTGGGTGAATGGAAAAGAAGATGTGGTTTATATACACAGCAGAATATTACTCAGCCCTAAAAAGAGATATCTTGCCATTTGCAACAATATGGATGAATCTAGAGAGGGTATTATGCTAAGTGAAATAAGTTGGGCAGAGAAAGACAAATACTATATGATTTCACTTATATGTGAGACCTAAACAACAAACCAAATGAATAAAGAAAACAAAACAAAACTCATAAATAAAGAGAACAGGTTGGTGGTTATCAGAGCAGAAGAGGATTGTGTTGTGGGCAAAAAGGGTGAAGGGGGTTAGCTGCATGGTGATGGAGGGCAACTAGATTTATTGTGGTGATCACTTTTAACATATGCAAATATTAAATTATTATGTCATATGCCTGAAACTAATTTAATGCTATATACTGATAAAAAAAGAAATAAAAATAAAAACAAAAAGACTTAAGAGATATTTTTTTTAAATGGCCCTTAACATAAGTTGGGAGTAGGCACAAACTATCCAGCATACCCCTTTTAGGCAAACTAAGGTGTCAGAGGTTACTTGCTTTAAAAAATTATCACAACTGGAATAAACTGATGCTATAGTCTTACTCTTTCTTAGTACTGCAGTACTTAGCAGTTTCTTAACACCCTTCTTGTCTTCCCAACACCCCAGGTCCTAGGTTCCAAGATGCTTTGAGGCTAGGAATTTTGGATTAGTTAACACAATGGTCAACAGAGTTAAGGCTAAGTCTGGTATTTTTTTTCCCTCAAAGGTGACCAAGTGATTGAAGAAATAAATCAAGGTTTGCATAAGTAAAAAGCAATTACACTTATTTTTATAAAACAGCAAACTATGAAATGTTCCACCTCTCTGCTTTGTACATTCAGATTGTATAATGTAAAACTTTTTCAATACAATATCAATTCAATAAGTGGAATATAATTTATTTTTGAAATTTTCCCCAGTTTAGGGAGAGATAGAAGAAAAGATGGTGGGAAGGGATAGTGGAAGATGGGAGATACAGAGAGAGTAAAATAGAATGAAACACATAGATGAATAAATGGATGTCTATTGAGCAAGAAGAGGAATAACATAGTCCTCGAGGGAGGTAGAGATGCTGAGAACACAAAACAAAACAAAACACCTAGGTGAAGGAGAAGCCAGAAGTTAAATCACTTTTGTGTGAGCGTATTTCTCTTGTGCCCTTGGGTAATGGGTACCATAGTAGACTATTGCTTCCTTTGAAAAATGTGATGGTACTCTCTAGTAATAACACACACTTTTCTTCTGTGTTTCCTTTCTGATCCACACTCTACATTAATACCAAATTCCTCTCATAATTTCTTTCCATTATTTCTTTCCACCAGACTGCTTTTTTCTCTAGTCAAAATGCAGAGATTTTTTAAGCTAATAAAATAACCTCCACTGCCCATTCTCCTACATTTCAGATGAAAAGTTACCTATACAACCATAATCATGCCTTCTGGTCATCATGGTTGTGACTCTTCTTGGGGCAAACTTCACGTCTACTGTCAGGATTTTGGACCAAAAAAAAAAAAGTGTGGTTCTAAAAGAACTTATGTTAAGTGAAGATAGTATATAACTGAGTGGGTAAAAGCAGGTCCCGTGGAGACCAGCAAGTTCCATGTGAAAATCACAGATCATCTGGGCAATCTTTCTGTACTCCAATAAATGTCTAAGGAGTACAGTTAGTCAGAGATAGTGCCTTTGGTTTGCTGGGCCCCACTCTGGTCAGAACTGCTGTAAATAGGGCATTGATAAATTTGGCAATATCCTAAAGGAGTGAGGTGGGTGGCTGCTTCCTAATACTTTCCACTAGGAAAAGCTCGACTGAGGCTAGAGAAAAAAAACCAGCCCGATTTGTAGGACTGGTGGCTAGAAATTCAATGTGTATATGTACCTAAGGAAATAATTGGTCAAAGGTATATATAGCTAAACTGATCAGCCATGGACTGAAGATGTATGCCATAATAAATGGAACATTACAGACTGGACTATTGCAGGAAAAATAATCTGGTGAAGGGAGATAAGAAATTGTTGAAAGAATTTCAGCAATTCATATAGGACATGTACCAACACATCAGAACAGGAAGACACAATAATCTGTTTAGAGTAAAAGAGGAGACAATCTGACCCCTAAAACTAATGTGGACTCTGCAGTCCTGGGGACTCCCAAGTCCCAAATCACCTCCCTTGTCAGTTCAATTTAAGGTCACAGAATGGGCCCATGAAGCCTTATGGCATTTGGACATGAATATCCTAGGTAAGCAGAGGGGGAAGAGTAGGGGGAAAAATGTATGAAGCAAACAAACAAGTGAGTAAGCAATATGAGACATGTCAAATTACTAACAAACTCATTTTTTTTTCTTTTTTTAAAAAGATTTTATTTATTTGTCAGAGAGTGAGAGTACACAAGCAGGGGAGCAGCAGGCAGAGGGCGAGGCAGGCTCCCCCCTGAGCAAGGACCTCCCCCCCCGCCCGCAATGCAGGACTCAGTCCCAGTACCCTGGGATCATGACCTGAGCCAAAGGCAGATGCTTAACTGACTGAGCCACCCAGGGGTCCCAACAAACTCATTTTTAAGAGGAGTGGGGCATGTTAAACCAGACCAGTGTATGAAGTAGATGATACTGGGCCAAACTTTAGATGTTTAAACAAAGAATATTGCCTTATAGAAGTATAAATTTCCTTGCCTTAAAAAAGTATAAATTTCTTCAAGAAGAGGGTTTGCAGAGCATACCAGGCATACAGATGAGAATAATATGTTCATGCCTTTAGACAAAATTGAAGGAACTGGTTGCTGGATATGCAGTATTGGCAGTAATAGGAAATGACCAAGGAACTAATTTTACAACAGATGTTGTCCAAAATTTGGCAAAAGACATAGACTGTGGAACTTTCATTTCACAAATTCCCCAGGCTGCAGGGCCAATTGGAAACCTTAAGAATTGAAGACTAAAAACACAAAGAATTTAACAGCACCAGGTATAAATGGCAATGCAGTAAAGGTGCTAAAAAAGACAGAATTAATTGAGAGACTCTGAGTGAGTGTAACTTCTTCAATAGAGATGTTCAAGAAAGATGGGCAAAAAAATCTACGCTTACTTTGTTCTCAAATCTTGTAAGAAGAGATCATGATGAGAAGTATGAAGGAAAGAGAGTATGAGTAGTAGATCCTCATAAGGCCATCAAAAAGGAGGATCCATAGCTAGGGATACTCTTTCAACCTTATCCTATAGCCAGAACCTGTAGGATGGATAAAGACTCAAGAATACTAATCTTTATATTTCTCTTTTCTATTATTAGATCTGCTTTGCTGTTTTCTTTTGGCGGTGGCAGTCTCTCTGGTTGTCATTATAATTGCAGTTTACTGCCAACAAAAACAAGAGCGCCATATGTAAGTTTTCTGGGAGGTTCACCAACTTTATCAAAAAGTGCTATAGGACTACTGGTCTTATTCTGTACTTGATCATATTAACAGCCTCATTTCTCAGCCAAACCAACCATAGAACCATTACCAGCCCCACAGGATCCATTATCACCTAGAGGCCATTTGCTACAGCTTTCAGTAATATTTATCTACTCAGGAGATCACTGAGGCATGGAGTCCACATCAATCCCCGTGCTGGTTGCTGGACTTGTTGATTGTGTAGCCCAGTTAATAAGAATAGCTGAAGAGCTTTTACAGCTGATTTCACAGGAACAAGTTCCTTGTGTAGAGCAGAATGATAGAGCAGAAGAGATAGAAGTGGATGCATCTTCTCCTGAGGAGGCTTCGCTCCCAGACCTTGCTGATTTCTCAGACTTAGAGTCAATACTTATACCAAGAGAAGATGAAGACCTAGTCCTTGACATAGATCAAGCGATGGTAGACATAGAAGACTTATATGAAGATGTACTCTCCAGTATAAATGATGACCTAAGAAGTGGTTAAGACCAAATTTGCCCCCAGCAGCATGTGAGAACTGATAGTTTTTCTGTTTTAAATAGATTCTGATTTTTCTGAGTGTTAACAATGTTTTCTCC
>NW_019154164.1:3355270-3452181 GCF_002288905.1 Enhydra lutris kenyoni | reverse complement strand
TAGTTCTGTACATTTTCCTTACTAACACCTTATAGAACAAGTTAATACTAGATTTACTTCCAGTAGAAGCTGGTCTCTTTTCTTCTTTATATTTCTTTTAAAAGCTTTTAGTTCTGTACATTTTCCTTACTAACACCTTATAGAACAAGTTAATACTAGATTTACTTCCAGTAGAAGCTGGTCTCTTTTCTTCTTTATATTTCTTTTAAAAGCTGCGACTTTAGCCTTTCTCTACCTGTTCTTGTTCTTCTGTTGGGTTTTCTAATAACAGAAGCAAATGATACAAAAAAAAGAAACTCCTCACCTAACAACGGAGTTAAGACCTCATGGACTCTCTCATGGGTTGGAACCCAATGTCATTGTTCTGCAAGTGGAAACCAAAAGGGGAATATTCCCCAAGATGGTATTATAATGAATACATCACGTTGACAGGACAGCATTGGGACACTTTTACTTGAAAAGATAGAACTCTTCACTAGGCCTTTAGGGAGAGGATTTGTCAACCAAAGGATGTTAGGGGAAGCAATTTTTGAAAAAGCACCATCTATTGGATAATATAACTGTTTTTTGGATAACTTTTGCCAGGGAAACCTTTGAGAAAGCTGAGGTGAAGAAGTTCCAATGCAGGACTATTCCCTCAAATGATGACCCACACTACAACTAGTCTTCAATATTGTTCCACAAATGGAAAGGAGAAATTATATCAAATAACAATGAGAGTGGTACTAGTACTAGCAGGTCTAAACAAAGCCCCAGGAAGACTGTTCACCAATGCAGTCAAAGGCTCAGACATGACAGTCCACAAATAGAAGTGGATAAAGTATATCTTCTTGGGTATAGCTAGATTTATAAAGAATAGCTGATAGGCTTATTATAGTGAACCTGCTGCCACCTTGACATAAAAATCTTAACTGTTGACAAATGGCAGCAATAATGAATTTGAATAAAATATGGATTGGTATTTAGCCCTAATAATTCTACAAATACCAGAAGGCTAAAATGCAATAGTTGGAGGACTCCTCTACCCATATTAAAATAGAAAGAGACCCAATAAATGTGTGGGAAGTTCACTGCTCATACTAATTCCATGCCATATAGTAATCTTGCTTCCATTTGGACAAATAGCTACCCTTTAAACAAGCCCATGGACACGATGGTCCTCCTTCCTAGAGAATGGCCTTTGCATCTTACAACATGGGCAACAACTGGGTAAGGCATAGTAGTAGTTACGACAGATTGGTGCATTCATATTGTGAAGAAATGATAAGTAGAAGTCAATCCACTCTGGTGAAAACCAGACTATACCCAATTTGTATAGAGTCCTAAGGTATATTATTAGCAAAAAGATTAAAAATATACTGAATACAGATAGCTTCAGAACTAACCAACATGACAGATGCTGCATCTAATCCTAAGTGAGGTCTACATACAGGGATAATTAGCTGCTTTTAAAGGTAAATGTGGGGGAAGTTAGAGATCCAATGTGGATAAGCAGTAGCAAGAGAAGCATAAGTTAGTTTTGCCACTGAATTTCAGGTTGAGTATACGTAACAAATTAAAGAAAAAGACTGCTGTATAAAAAAAAAAAACCACCACATATCTTTTTGAAAATGAGAGGAACTTAAGGGAGATACTCAAACATGTTATGATACTGTTCCACAATAGACTGCTACATGGAGTAGATGAGGATCCAGGACACTTAGACCAGTCCCAAAGACACAAAGAGGGGAAATAAAATTTCTATCACCAGGAAATTACTGTGGGTAATTACAAATCAGACCAGATAGCAGATTAAGGGACTTCACTGCTGTACTAATTAGACAAATCGAGCCTTACTTTCCTAGGGTAGGGGACTTTAGCTGTTGTGGTATGTCCAAAATGGCAAATAAGAGATGCGGTGCAAAGGCACTATATGAAATTAACTAAAATGTAGCACTGGGAAAGCAAGAAGAAACGGTTTATCCCACCATTCCATTTGGAGCAGTTTTATAAGGAGGACTAGTGATCAGAGTTAAACAAGGAAATCTGTACATGTAGCAACCAAGAAGAATCACAGAGGAATTGGATAAAAGTTAAAGGATAGAATCTATGCTTTAATTAAAGATTTGGAAACAGCTGGGAAAGATATATACTCTCCACTAGGAATTTGGACTTTAGGAAATTGGCTTTAATTTTGTGTCAGAATAAAACCCAGAGCAGGAGTACTTGGGCAAGATCAGGAAACATCCAAGGACAGACCATCAATCTGCTACAAATTCTATTCAGCAAGTATTTTCACTGTAAATGGACAGTTCTGGTGCTCCTCAAATATGATTGATAACCAACGGTAGCTATTCCTCTATGTAAAGCTCTGGAATATAGACTTTATAACAATTCCACAATGGATTAGTGTGAGCTCATTAAAACTGTTACTATTAGAGAATGCAAGCAAGCATACTAACTAAAGGTGACCATCAAAATACATCAAGAGAAATCTGTGGGACTACTCCAGACTTTGAAACAAGATAAAGCTTGAACCAGCCTATAATGCAACTAATACTCAACGTGGTCCTTATATATCAAAGCTGGAAGATGCTGCAAACTCGTAGTGTGTGAAGCTGGCTAGCCTTCTGGCTAGATGAGTCATGTGGAAAGATTGTACTACAGTAGCTCCTCAGAATTAGATAAAATATATTGTGATGTTTGCTTTGATTGTGTGATTACATGTGTTTAAGAACTGTTAAGATGTAAACCCACTCCAAACAGTGGGTTGTTGTATTAAGTATGATTAGAGTTGATAGTGATAAGAAGTAAGTGTAGGCAATAATAAAGTACTTAGGAATAAGAGCTAGTAAGGAAGTATTTTTATGAGAAAGTGATAAGTAAGTGTAGGCAATAATAAAATACTTAGGAATAAGAGCTAGTAAGGTAGTATTTTCAGGAGTGAGTGATAAGAAGTTAAGTGTAGGCAATAACAACATAGTTAAGAATAAGAGCTTATAAGGAAGTATTTTTGAGAGAAGAAAAGCAGTAAGTTGCATAGAATAGTCATGCAGCTATTTAGGGTGGAAAGCCATGGTATGAGTTAGTTCCTAAGCAGGTTTATGAACAAACCCCTGTTTTTATCATATGCAAATCAGCCAACCCTAAGTCTTTGACAGTGATAGAAATAGCTGATTGGCGATCAATAGACATAGGTCATGCACTTAAAATCTCAAGGAGATATATTACTTAATTTGGCAGTCCACCTTTGAATGCCTCTGATTGGAATCCTGGATTTCTCCTCCAGGAGAGTGGAGAGAATGGCCGGTCCTTTATTTAAACTAGCTGTTTTCTGAATCTTCTTAGACTGACACCAAAGCCAATTCTTGTATGGCGTGGAGGGATAGAGAGGGAGACAGGCTCATCATTCTGAGTCAAGCTTGAGAATGTGAAAACCAAGGTAGATAGGTTGGAGATGGCAATGAACTGGGAGGCATTAGTTTTCAT
The DNA here is from genome assembly GCF_002288905.1 of Enhydra lutris kenyoni. Classification (NCBI taxonomy): domain Eukaryota; kingdom Metazoa; phylum Chordata; class Mammalia; order Carnivora; family Mustelidae; genus Enhydra; species Enhydra lutris. Next base: position 3,448,713 of record NW_019154164.1, on the reverse strand, counting down.
CCTTGTGTGTTTTGGCTAACTTGCATGAGACGCTGCAACTATGTAATTGTATCCTTATGTGATGATTAATGCCAGTCATTAAATTAGAATTGAATATCATCTTTGTTACTGATCCACACTGTTTTATTGCTATGTGCTTTAACATATTTTAACTAATAAACTTTCATTCATAAATCAAAGAACTTGTGTTCATTTAAATTACCTGGTGGTGAATTTGGAGGTCCCAAATGAGCATAAAAGAATCCCACATGGCAGAAGATGGAGTACACTCAGAGACAGTATTGTACCAGGAGTTGAAAGTTCTACTTCTGGCTTTGTCCTATGATCCTGAACAAAACTCTGAAATATAGTCCTTTCTTGTTTTTAAAATGAGTTAAAATATTTTTTCTGCCTACCTTCAATGGTAATAAGGATGAAATACAGTGATAAAGTTTTCAAAGACTTTGGTATGGTATATCTGACAATGGGACGGTATAGGAAATCAGGACTTTTTAGAAATATCTGAAAAATGTCCATGTGATAAATCCCAAGGGTCTATGCGACACATAAAGATTATCTAGTAGTTTTATACCTGTTTTCTGAGAGATTAAGGCTTTCTTACTTAACTGCATATAAAAGTTATAGTTTGGAATCACCTTTTGTTTCATTCTTCTGAGCTCTCTCTTTTTTTAACCACGTGGACTCTTTTTGGGAGTCTATTCCAGTGCAAATAGGAATGATAATGAGGAAAAAACAACAATGAAAAAGATCTCCAGGAAACAGTAAATTATATTCCATTTCAGGCTAAGATTTTGTTCCTGAGGGGTTATGTAATTCTGAACACTGTTAACCCACTATTACCCAACTAGATTTCTACAATGATTTTTTTTTACATCAAACTTGACTATTGTATTCTTTTTCTAAAAAAGGATTTTATTTATTTATTTATTTGAGAGAGAGAGCAAGTGAGAGCGAGCAAGCACGAGTGGGGTGTGGGGGGCAGAGGGAGAGAGAGAAGTAGACTGCCTGCTGAGCGGGGAGCCTGACACAGGACCTTATCCCAGGACCCTGGGATCATGACTGGAACAAAAGGCAGATGCTTAACCAATTAAGCCACCCAGGCACCCCAACTATTGTGTTATTGTATTGATAGCCTTATTTCAATAGAGAGGTATTGAGCCATTGTATTGGGTTTATATTTATTTTTTCAAGGACCCTATTTCTCCAGTCCATATTTAAAACTTGTTTTTCTTCTGCCTATATATCCCTTAGCTCACAAGCCAGTTAGCCAACCAACTAACCAACCAACCAACAAAACATTAAAAAAAATTTAAAAAACTCTAGTTCTTCAGTTATTTGGGAGTTATTTGTATTGACAGATACAACTATCCATCAGTTTTAATGTCACATCTCTTCAGGGTAATAAAGAATCTTTGGAGGTGATCTCCATTATACCTCTGAAGGATGGAACTTCACTTTAGCAAGGTAAGGAAAACCACTGAATTCTCTATCCCTCACAATTTCGTCTTAAAAGCCTTAGTAAAATGCTGAAAGCATCTTGAGGGATTTTTGAGATTAACATAAGTATTCATGTAAAGTAGACAGGGAGCCACAGTTATGAAACATGACCTGTGTTTCATATTCCTTTGAATATTCCATATTCCTAGTGTTTCAGATTCCTTTAATCGAAGATGCTATTAACAATAATAATTCATTTCCAAAAGCATCCAGACCATGAGCCCTCCATAATTACTGACCACCATGGCCCCAGTATGTAGGGTGGGCTCATTTGTTATGTGTTCTTATAGAAGTTCTCCTTCAGATCACTTATGTTGCTTGTAATTACATATTCACTAATGTGATCATTTATGTAATGTCTACAACTAGCTTGTAAGCTTCATGAAGGCAGGGTCAGTGCCTGTTTTTTTGTATCCCAAACACCTAGAACAGTGCTGAATAAGCATTTTTTGAAACAATGAGTACTTTCCTATCAACAAATCAGATGGTCAGCATTTTTCCCTACTTATCTCTCTATAAAGAAAATATGTGGAGGCTGTATGTATCTTGGATAAATGAGCCTCACTGTTTTCTTGAGTCCTGTTGAACCACTCAATTATGAAGACTAAATGGTAGAAACAATGTTGACTCTCACTCACTCTGCTGCACTGGACTTTGGAGGGCTTAAGCTTTCCTGAAAGCAGAGAAAAGCTCAGCTTACCTCTTTCTGGTGGTATTTGATTGCCACCTTCAGCTTGGCCAGGTCATGGTACTTCTGAGGGTCAAGCTCTTCACTGTGGTCATCTCGATGGTTGAGGATGATTTCCAACTCCCGGGAGCTCCGAGCTTGGTCCAATAGGTCTTTGGCAAACAGTTTGCACTGTTGGGAGAGCTCCTCATACTCGGCCTTGAATTCATTCTCCACCTTGCTGAGCTCCTTGAGCTCCCAGCCTAGACGGAAGGCAGTTAGGATAGGGTCCTCACTCGACAAGGCAATGAGTGAGGGGCTTGCTAGAGCTTTATAGATGTTCAGCCGGGAGCGGGAGTGGCGCAGGCTGTCCACCTCTGAACTGGACACACACTCCACACAGTTACAGCGGATCTGGTGGGGCCGTGGGATTGTGACTCGTTTTTGGACAAGCAATTTGATGATCTCGTAGTTGTTGGTGTGGGCAGCCAGCATGATGGGAGTGATGTCTGGTGTGAACTCAGAGAACTGGGTATCCATCATCAGGGTGGGGACCTAAGTACAATAAAATAAAATCATAAAGGGCATGATTAAGTCTGGGAGAGAGAGGTTGCATAGAGTCCATCCAATGTTAGTGATTCAGGAATTGGAGTCACCATTCTCTTGTCAAATCCCCTCATTGCCATAAGTATTTGTGGAATACCTGCCATATGCCAGGCACATGACACTTTATTTGTATTTACTCATTTAATCCCCATGACCTTGTGAGGTAAATATTCTCCCCAAATCAAGAAGCTGAGGCACACAGAAGTTAAAGAACATACCCAAGGTTACATACCTTTTAGTAACTGAGCCAAGATTCAGACCCAGGCAGTAGGACTCTAGAGGTTGGTTCTGAAAATTATGCAACCACAGTATGCCCAGTTCTGTCTGAGACATGATGGGGGATATAGAAAAGTAAGGAGCATTTTCTCTTTCTGGCGCTTATTTGGGTGGATCAGACTTACATAAAATTGGTAGGTAGGAGTACGTAGTAGCATGTGTTCCGTTCCAAACGAGCAGTAGAGACTGAAGGAATATTTGAAAGTCTAATGACAACCATTAATTTTAAAGACCATGCCACTAAATCAAGCCCCAGATGTTGAAGAAAAGACAATTTCAAGTGGTTCCAATTGACTTTATATGTATATAAGACTTCAGGGGACCAAAGACCAACTTCTTGTAGGTCCCAGCAAGGTAAAGAGAATCTGTTATTGTCAGAAAGAAGTGCTCTGTAAATGAAGACCTCTTGGCTTGGATGAGGGGTTACCAATAGCAAAAGGGACATTTGATAGCATCATTCTGACTATGATGTAATAATGCTTGGTGTTAATAGCAGTGATTGGAGGAAGATCTGGGGTCCTTTGGGTATTCAGGAGAATTTTTAGGTGAGTTTGCAGAATCCGATCAATGAATAAAAAAAACTTTTGGCTTTAAAATCTGTGTTTTGGGACCCAGTCTGTTCTCAGTGTAATAGGGAAATGAGGGCAGCTCTGTACTCACAGAAGAGTCTCAGTGTGGTAGGATCTAGAGCAAAGGAATAGGGAGCACTGGAATAGTCAGAGGAGGCTTCATGGAGGGATGGAGCTGAGTATTGAAAGCATGGATAGGATTCCAGGAAATTGTGAAATATTGATCTTAATATACTTTGAAGAAAATACTTCCAAATACTCATTTGAATTGGGGAGAACAAAACATGGATAATTGAGATTCTCATGGAATAGACAAATACTGTTTTACTCAATAGTTTCTCTCTACTCTTAAAAAACCCTTTTTAGAACATTGAAGTTCCTGATGAACAGACAAAAGGATGTGTTCTTTGCCTCCTTCTCACCTTGGGATGAAGGATTCACAAACAGGAAAGTGATCAGAAAACAGGGAGTGGGAGAGGGGTGGAGAAGAAGAAGGGGGAAGAGTTTGCAAGAAATCTGTTTCTTTCATGGAGTGGTTGCATCAGCCTCTGAATAGTTGAGAGCTAGTTGTTGTTAAACATTTAGAGGAAGCAGCTACAAACAAGACAGCAGGAAGTGAGCAACTGTCTCATAAAGTAAATTGGACACAGGAAAGAATAATCTCCAAAATTAACACAAGCCTACAGGCTAAGGAAGAAGTAGGTCTGAGTGGCCCATTAATAAATGTAAACACAACCGACATAAAGCCTTGAGTTGGGGGAGATGGTAATTGAACAATGTGTCACAGTCCACTCAGAAGAAAGGAGCTCAGTTCTGGAAATCTGCCCCTTTCCTGTGGACAGAAGCATTTCTCAATCTCTGCTATGATCCAGAGGCAGGAGGTGGCAGGTGGAGGGAGGATAGCCTGTAGCACAGGATTCCCTGGGTTGTATTGGAGGAATTTGTCCTCCCTGCCGTGGTGTTCTTCCTGTCATCTTTCTCCCCCTACTTCTTTGCTCTTTCTTTGCTCTTTTCTTACTCTTTCTCTTTGTTCTTTCTGTCTCTCTATGCCAGTGGTGACAAGCCTGTCCAAGACAGACAATAGTACATGTAACTATTACTTAGCACCACTTGTGTCATGGAACTGAAAGGTTGCTGTCTATGCTAAAAGCTGACATGCTTTCTGGAGCAATCTGATTCCATTGTCTTTGACGTAGTGCTCAACAAGGAGTCTCTGATTCTCTATTTGACTTACTGAGTATGTGACACAAGAGAGGAAATCTTTTTTTTTTTTAAATTTTACTTATTTATTTGAAAGAGAGTAAGAAAGAGCATGAGATGGGAGAAGGTCAGAGGGAGAAGCAGACTCCCGATGGAGCAGGGAGCCTGATGCAGGACTCGATCCCAGAACTCTGGGATTATGACCTGAGCTGAAGGCAGACGCTTAACAACTGAGCCACCTAGGCGCCCAAGAGGAAATCTTTTTAAAAGAAAACTGGTCTACAATGACCACATATGTCTTCCCACCCTCCAGTCAACCTTATTATTCACAAGTTGCCACACCCATCTCACTCACTGCTCTCTGGGTATATAGCCTTGTGGGAACCCCCGTGTGTGTAGGGATCTCCCCATTTCTCTGCCAGTGAAGAGCCATTGTGAGGCTTGGCTTCTTCAATAGCTCCTCCTCTTAACTTGATCCTACCCCTTACTGACCACCCAGATGTTGTGGGCACTAGGTTACATCAAAGATCTCACTTTTCTGATGCTGCCCCCTTATATTTTTCTTTAATTACTTCAAATACACATTTCTTGCTTCATCAGTAAGGTTGTGAATCTAAGACAGCTCTGTCTTAGACTGCTTTTGTTTTCCTTCTAGCATCTAGTACAGTGCTAGACACACAACATGCACTGGGCCAAAAAAAAAAAAAAAAGGTTTTCTGTTCTCAAATTAAGAAATTGACTCATTTACAAACCTGGCTGGCTCCCATGATCTGAGTCAATGTGAGATAATCTCCTTGGGTCTTTCCTTCTCATGTCCATCTGAGAAAGCAGTAGACATTCCAAGACTAAGGAGGGTTAGCAAATGGGCTTTATAGGGAATATCTTGAGGTCTCCCCAACCTAAGATAGTCCCTGCCTGCCATTTTCTCTATTCTGGTGTTTTAATGTGGAGACTCTGACCCAAAGTCCACAGATTTATACTGCTCTTCCATTCTCTGCTTCTTTTCTCATCCCGCTGCCTTTCTAGGGAAGGCACCATGAGTTATCATCAGGCCAGCCATGGTAGAGAAATTTTATAATGAGGGTGAGACAATTCTGATAATACTCAAGACTTTGTGATATGGTCTACAACAGTAGGTAACAGAAATGAAGGCTACATGTGGGTGCATATGCATAATTTGGATAAATGTGTGATAGGAACTGGTGAACTGTAGGGCACCTGCCCTCTGAAAGGGGGGTATTTGCTGCTGTGTTCCTTGTCCTTATAAAATTGTTGTTATAAGCATGTGTAAGGGCTCAGTATTGTGCTTAAGAGAAGTCAGAAATAATGGATTTTGTGGTAGAATTTCTTATTTTGTTATTGAATAACATCTTTTTTTAACTTGAAGTATAATGGGCAGACAATATCTTATTAGTTTCTGGTGTATGTCATAGTGATTTGATATTTTGAAATGTGATAAAAAAGATCCCCATGATAAGTATAGTTACCATCTGTCACCATTGAAAGTTATTACCGTATTGTGGACTGTATTCCCTATGCTGTACATTACATTCCCATGCTTTGTTTTCTAACTGGAAGTTTGTACCTCTTAATCCCCTTCAGAGGAGAATTTCTTAAAGTTTTAAATGTTGGCTAAAAAAGCTTAAAGATAGTGTGCAGTTCCAACAAGATACATATACGAGGCAATTTACGCTTGAGTGAACCAGTTTATGACCTTTGAGCTAACATTTAACTTATGAGATGAAGGAGGGGTAAGAAAGGAAGCTGGACATTTAGGCAGGGGCCAGATGATGAAAGGTCTCATATGTTAAGGAATTTAATGTTATCTCTTGGCCATGGGGAGCTACTGAAGAGTTGTTTTTCTCTTTCCTTTTTTTTAGAGAGGGAGGGGGGAGGGGGCAAATGGGGGGAGAGAGAGAGAGAGAGAAGAGAATCTTAAGTGGGCTCCGTGCCCAGCTAGGAGCCTGACATGGACTCGGTCTCACAACCCTGGGATCATGACCTGAGCTGAAACCAAGAGTCGGACGCTTAACCAACTGAGACACTCAGGGACCCCTAACTGAAGAGTTTTAATCAAGGAGAGTGGCATAGTTGAACAAGTGTTTCACAAAGATCAGTTTGGCCCAAGACTGGGCAGTTAAATATGCTGGTAAATGTTTAATAAGAATCTCTCCATTAAAAAAAAAAATCTTGATTTGTAGTGTTTGCCAATTTCTGTGGTTTAAGTATTCTCACTGTGGCCGATTTCAAGCTACCAATATGACAACGTAGAACCCAGAGTTGGGAAGCAGTATGTACAACTAGCTCTCACCACCCAGTGTAAGCCAGCTCTAGTTTATCACTGGATGATTTTCAGAAAGATAAGACTAGTTAAAATGTTGGGTCCATGGTCAAAGGAATGAGACTGATACGAAGCCAAGGTCAAGCAAAGCTTTACTTTGCGCCAAGCATCGAGAATCAAACTGACTGGCCCGGGCCGTCTCTTACAAAGAGGCGACCTCTCTCTGCCTTACAGACTAGCTTTTAAGGGCAAAGGCCATGTGGTTGGGCCATGTGGTTGGGCCTGGCCACGCACAGGTGGCCAATGAGATTGTAACACACAGAGAAAGCTACGCAGTCATGCTAGGTCACACATAAGTGACCAATTGAATTACAATTTACTCTATAGTAGCTATTTGAACTAGCCTATCACCTTGGTCAGAACTGGCACCCAAAAGGTACCCAAAAGGCGGGGCCCATACTCCTTGGTAGCTAGGGAGACAGTATGCACCCCTACTGATTGCATACCTCCACCTGGCCTGACCCACCCTTGTATTTGGGCTTTGTTACCTGGGACTGGTTTCCAGGACTTGTTTTTAAGTAAGTACCCTGGGGGGGGGGGTAGGATCAGTTTAAGTTTTACTGCATAAACAACAAAATCATTGTTTAATCCAAGATGGAATCACTCTGGCTAAATAGGCCCTTACAAAAAGATCTCAGTTCAGGTGAAGAGATGGTGGGATCTTAAACTAGATAGTAATTCTAGAGATAGACAGGAGAGAGTAGATTTAAGACATTCACTGGATGTGTCAGGTAGTACTGGAAGGAGAAGAAATCAAGAATGTTTTATGCTTGGTTGAATAGTGGTGTCATTAATTGAGATAGCTGATACAGGAGGAAGAGCAGGTTTGACATTAAAACGAGTTCAATTTTGGACATGTTGAATTTGAAGTACCTGCCAGAACAGTGGCAAGAAATTGTATAACTCTGGTATGAATCTGAATGAAAGGTCAAGGCTGAAAATACAAGTGTGAGAGTCTTCTGCCTTTAAGAGTAGTTGAAACCAAGGGAGTAAACAGGATCAGCCTCAGCCTGCCCTAGCTCTCCTGCAGCTCTGCCTGCTGATCTACCCTAAAGACTGAGCCCAGTCCATTTCCAGAGCAAGTAAAGCTTGAGGTAGGGTGTGCTCAAGTAGCGGTTCTCAGCCTCCTCCATCCCAAATTCCAACCAGGGCATTCTTTGTTCTGTTAGTTTCTGAATCCCAGCTTCTTCCCTACTCGTGCCCTCATTTGTCAAATAAAATTTCTCTCTGGATCTTAATCTGAGTTTCATGTAACTGGTTTAATACTCCAGGTCTGGTATATTTTCTAGATTATCCATGCTTTCATTGTCTGAGCTATTTTACAAGGCTGTAAATTGTCATGTAAATATTTCTTGTTTGGTGACAAGCAATTGATCATTGCCTTAAGCATCTGTTTGTAAATATCTTTGCATCTATTTGTAAATTTTTTTTCAGCATTCCTGATGGCCTATATCAGGGGTCAGTAAACTTTTTCTGTAAAAGGCCAGATGGGAAATAGGTTAAGCTTTGTGAGCCAAACAACTCTGCCTTTGTGGCAGGAAAACAGCCATGGGCAATATGGAAATGAATGGGTGTGGTTGTACACCATAACATTTCATTTACGAAAATGGCTGATAGGGAGAATTTGGCTTGTAGTCCATAGTTTACAGATCCCTGGACTCCTGCATCCCTCAGTAATTAATAAATTAAATAAATTCTTTAACACGTGTTTACTTTAAATTTGTATAAGGATCATGGTTTAAACTTTTTTTTTTTTAGTTATCCTTCAACAGCCATTTTGTGTTCAGATTGAGGTAAGGTGGAAAATTCAATTTCATTCTTTTCTTACCAAGTTTTGTCTTCTTTTTGAACTCCAAAATTATACTGAATGATATTGCGCTTCCCATTAAGAATTACGATTTTTAAAAGGAAAAGGGGGGAGGGGAATGAAATCAACACACCAAGAAATTAGATTTCTTTTCACATTATCTACTGCTCTCTTTCTAAAGAAACCTGGTGCATAAATGGACTTGAATGAGTTTTAAAATTTGCAATGTTGTGGGTTTAGGGCAAGGCCACTAAAGAAGTTACCTTGTCCACCTCTCCCTGGGGCTTTGCATTCAGACACTAATGAGTTTGCACCTGGATCTGCCCTAGGTCTCCTGTTGAAAAGCAAGCATTATAATCTCGGATCCTTTTGGATTAATGAGCACAGAACAGAGTCGTTAGGCTCAGAGCTCATCTCATAAAATTCAGTAGAGTGAACAGAATGAACTAAAATCAGCTTCTTTATATTTTCACCTAACTTCCATTGCCAGAGGATACAGAGGAATAGACAATACTCCACCTTCCCCACTCTCAGGACTGGCTGAGGCTTTTACAAAGTTGTTGTAGTCAAGGGGCCTAAATGATACATTTCATTTTCATTAACTTGTCACTGGACATAATCTGCTAATAGGAATTTTTCTGAACCCTATTGTTAATATCCTTAGGCAGCCACCCTTGCTGGAATTTATCACAAGTTTCTGAAATTTGTAATTAATGGGCAGACCCTTATCAGCAGCTACCTCATTTGTACCCACAATGTCATCTGGTCATAGGCCAAACCTCTCCAATTGGTGCTTCCCCATGCAGCTGGCCTGATAGCATCATGTTGGAAACAAATCTCCCACCTTGTGCCTGGATTTAGTGAAACTGCAATACTTCTTTTGTTACCTACAGGTTCTCCTCCTCCCCTGTCCCTAACATGCCAGATGAAATCAATGTTCAATCTTTTTCAGCAGTGCTGGAAATGAAATTTCGTTTCTCTGTATTACTCAAAAAATGGAGAACACGGGCATCTAATCACATCACATTACCAGTTCCCTACTCTGCCTTACCTGTAAGGTCAGTTAGCCAGTAGGGGTGACAATACATGAGCTACTTTGGAGCAGCCATTTGCATCAGATGGGAAATAATCTGTTTCCCAGAGTCTGATAAAAACAGAACCATCAGAATTAAGATTTGCTAGGTCTCCGCTAATTTCAAGGCCAAAGTATTTATAATCCAGATTGGAAGACAAAACCTATATGGGAATAATGTTACAGAACCCACGTGGTATTTTAAAAAAGTCAGTATTGGGGGTGCCTGGGTGGCTCAGTTGGTTGAGCGGCTGCCTTCAGCTCAGGTCATGATCTCAGAGTCCTGGGATCCAGTCCTGTGTCGGGCTCCCAGCTCCGTGGGGAGTCTGCTTCTCCCTCTGACCTTTTCCCCTCTCATGCTATCTCTCATTCTCTCTCCCAAATAAATAAAGAAAATCTTTAAAAAAAAGTCAGTATTGATATGTAAAAATCAATAATGTGTATAACAATGCATAGCATTACTTGATTAACATAGGACAAAAATAATACTAATGGCTACTGGTTATTGAACACTTTCTGTATATCCGGTGATGTGGGAAGCAAAGGCAAAAGAAAAATTAAATTTCCTTACTACTTACAGACCGTTGACAAGGCCTTGAAGTAGGCAGAGTGACCTTCCTCTGGGAACTCAGCTGCCTGGATATTGACACTCTGCTAAGAGCAAAATGCAATGTTGGCTTAACATTGTCCCAAACTGCCAGGATCCTGTGTGTCTGTTTGAAACATACAGACATTCCTTCCTTTATCTCTGCCCCCCAAGATGTATGTTGGCATCCTCCTTCAAGCAGATGGCCCACTGTTTTGTATCTGAAGGGTCTCATGACAGAGATTTTATTAAACAGTAATAAATGACCTTTTCCCAACCATAGCTAGCCCCTCAGGATCTAGGAAATCTTCTTTCCAAAATACCTTGGAGGGTTGTGCTGTCCCTAACCCCCGCTGAACTTGAAAGCATATAGTCCATCAGCCGGCACAACCCCAGTGCAGCTCTTTCTGCCCACAGATTCTGTCCCTGTGCTTTAAGAAAACCACTTTTTTACACTGAAGACATCTCAGGAATTCTTTCTTGACTCTTTGCTCTGAACCCCAACATTTCCATATCACCAGGCACCATGCTGGAGCATCTCATTTAGTCCTCACCATGGTTCTATGCTATAGACATGGTAATTATTCCCAGTTACACCTGGGGATACTCAGTCTTAGAAAAGGTAAGTGCCTTGTCCAAGGTCATATAGCTAGGAAATAGTCACCAGCACTTGAACCCAGGCAGTTTGGCTCCGAAGTCTATACTGTTAACCACTATACTACTTCACCTCCAACCACCAAAAGACCAATTATTTGATTTTATTACATCAACAAACAAATCTATAACAATCACATTGAATATTCAGATATATCATAAGTATATAGTATAGGTTTTATTGGGTACTAATTGATTTCATCAGCTAATGTTCTACTTTAAACCCAGATAAACATTATATAACATTGCTCAAGGTTTGGAAGGCTATAAATCCATTCTCGATTTCTCAGCAGATGGAGGCTCTTAATTTTTCAAAAAGACAAGAGCTAAGTCTATGAGAAAATAAATATAGCTAACTCCACAGGTGGTGAGAGTTTATAAATTTAGGTTTCTAGGTAGAGGAAACCTAGAAAGTCATTCTTCTCAAATCTAGGTGGTCACAAACTATAAATGAATTATTCCATACACTTTCCTTTTCAAAATACAGGTATATCGAATGATGGGGGTCATCGACTGCAAAAGTAAGGTACACCTTTGGATAGATACTAGAAATGAAGGAGGAAGGGCATATGCTGTGGGTGGCTTTTGGGGAGCTAGCCCTCTGTGAAGGCATTCTGTGCACTGTTAAGATATGACACTTCCCAGGAAAATAGTGAAAAATGATGCAATGAGTTAAAAATAAGTAAATCAGAAGATGTAGGTTATTATGGAGGTGGGAAAAAGGTCAGAAGTGAAGGGGCTGGTTATTGTGTTTCTAAGACCACACAGAGGAATGGAGCCCCAATCTGCCAATGTGAGTGTAGTTAGCTTGGCAGATAGTCCTATGGTGGAACTTGATACAAATATCTCTTTAGGAAAGCCATTGTTCTTGATTCATTTTTTATAGGTTACCAAGTAATTTTTAAATTAAAATTTTCTTGTAGATTGCTTTATTGGGAAAAGGATACTACCAAGCTGATTCAGAATTTTCCATGTCATTGCTTATCACATGACCAGTGTGAGTTTGGGTAGCATGGTAATGGTTTCTGGACAGTGCTGAGAACCCGGTTGCAGAAACCTTAGTGATCCAACCAAGGCAGAGGACCATGTGAGGGAAACTAGACTGGCATCATCTATATCAGAATTCGATACATATTGACATTGATTATTTTCCAATTTTTCCAATGGGTACTGATCTTTTAAAAAAAAATTTTTAGGGGCACCTGGATGGCTCAGTGGGTTAAGTGTCTGTCTATGGCTCAAGTCATGATCCTGGGGTCCTGGGATCAAGCCCTGCAACAGTCTCCCAGCCCAGTGGCAAGCCTGCTCTCTCCTTCCCTCTGCTGTTCCCCCTGCTTGTGCTCTCTTGCTCTCTCTGTCACATAAATAAATAAAATCTCTAAAAAATTGATTTTTAATTTTTTTAGAAGTGGGGAGGGACAGAGGGAGAGAGAATCTTAAGCAGGCTACACAGCCAGAATGGATTCCAACGTGGGGCTAGATCTCACAACCCTGAAGTCATGACCTGAGCTGAAATCAAGAGTCAGACACTTGACTGACTGAGCCACCCAGGTACTGACCATGGGTACTGATCTTGATAGGAACACATTTACCAGCAAAACAAAATCAGAATGAACCAAAAGAAAGTCTTTTGTAAAAACAAAAAACAAAAAACGGAGCCAACAATCTCTATTTCTTTTTAAGTAGCTCACAGCCATACACTTGAAAAGTATGTTCATTGCCATGCAATTGAAAATTGGTAGGTATGACCAGAAGTGCCAATTTAGGCCTAGAAGAGCTTGCATGATTAAAGTTAGGCTCAGCTGGTTCTCAGACTAAATAACAAAGTTATAAAAGGGTAATTCTCACTATTACTCTCAAAACCAGTGTGGAATAAGGCTGGATAAAGAAAAGGCCCTCATGTTGGTTTGTGATATGTAAGAGACCTTTTAAAATGGTATAAAGAAAACGAGGCTGGAAATCTAGAGGCCAAATTTGTGTTAAATATTATCAAAAGTATTCTCTCTGCCAATAATGATTTTCATCTCATGCTCCATACAGGTGCCAAATGGTGCTTTGTTTTTTTAAAGTTGCTCAGTTGATATGCAGGCATCAGACTGAAGGGTTATATAATTGAAGGACAAGGCTTGAGAGAAGAGATTATGTCACATTTGTGAAGCAATTATGGACCCCACATTCCTACTTTCTTTGGTTATCCACACCTAAGACAAGCTAGGGAGCTGCTGGCCTTAGTCTCCAGAAGTAGAATACTAATGCTCAACAGCTACTTTTAAGTGTGGGCAGAGGTCCTGAGGAGGTGAGGAGATAAATTCCCTTTACATGACTATCCTCAATCTTTTTAGCAAAGGCAACATTATAAGGTCATCAATTCTTTTCCATCTAGTGGTAAAACATTGTCAGGGTTGAATTTTGCATATCTGGCCCTGAGGATTGCTGTTACATGGAGGCATTTGATGTATAGCTAGACAAAGTGAAGTGCAGGGTAAGAGACCATTACATAGAATAGTTTAGAGTTTTCCCAAGCTCAGAGTTAGAAGAAAAATAGGTTGATAATCTGAATTATCCAGTTTGGCTTTCTAAAATAAACATAGAGGCTTTTCAACTTCTTCCCTGAAGATAATATGTGAGAAAATGTACCTAAACTGCAGATGGAGAAATTCAGAAGACCTAAAGCATAAGATCTAGACCAGTGACTTGTCTCAGGCTCGTGGGCCTTATACCCAAAATTTCTGAGGCACAGGCCTCTGAGGCACAGGCCTCTGAGGCACAGGATGAATACCTTCCATGCTATCAATTTCGAAGAGGCATGGCCCTAGTATTTCAGGCTTCTCCAAATAGTCCCTTATGATTTCAGAAGCTGTAAACATAGGGAAATCCAACAACTTTTAAGACTGTCTTTACTCTTTTATACCGTATCACCTTTTGGGGTAATGTGGTCAGCTGTTTTATTACATACTGTGGAAATCATAATCTGTCATTCATCCTAAAGTTTTGGCACGTTCAAAGGCTCTCTTCATTCCCATATCCTATTCACTGGAAAACTAGATCCAGTTTTCCTTCGCTATAGGTTCCATCATCTTAGAGATTTCTTTGCAATTCAGATTGAAAAATTGGTTTTTGAAACTCCCTAATATGGAAAGGAACAATTTCCTTGCAGGTAATTTGAAGAGAGTAAACGGGGGTTAGTATGAACATTGCACTGAATTCTTCAGGAAGGTTAGAGATCTCTATCCTTGGAGACCTTTTTTTTTTTTTTTTTTTTAAGTGGGCTCCACACCCAGCATGGAACCTAACTGTGGACCTAACTCCTGAACCTGAGATCAAGACACTGATCTGATATCAGTGAGATGCTTAACTGACTGAACCACCCAGGTGTCGTTGTCCTTGGAGACCTTTAAGAGCACAATAGAGGCTTTCTTGTCTGAAGTTGTTTTAGACTCCCCCCACCCTACAGGGAAGAGTTTCTTAAAATTCAGGGCCAGAGAGTTCTTTGTTGTGGAGGGACATCCTGTGCATTGTAGGGTATTTAGCAGTATCCCTGGTCTCTACCCACTAGACACCACTATTAGCTCTCCCTTCCCCCAGATTTCACAACCAAAAATATCTCTGGACATTGCCAAGTATCCCCTAGGAGACAAAAATCACCCCAGTTGGGAAATACTGCTCTAGGGTATGAGGCCTGTTTGGCAGTGGGCTGACTGGAGCAGGGAGAAGCAGAACTAGTTAGAATTAATCATGCCAATTTAGGCTCATCTATCCTAATCCACCTGAGGATTGCAACACACTCCCATCAGTACAGTGGTTTGCTAAGCCAATAATTCTCCATGGCTGGAAGGACAGGGAGTGGGAATGCCACTCCTATCCCCTGGACAGTTTATTGGAATTTTATTTTCAGTAGTATATTAGGTTTAAAAAACTCTAGAAGTGTGTTGTGCATTATGATGACCACTAGCCATACTTGGCTATTTAAATTAACTAAAATTAAGTAATATTTTATTTTTATTTTTTATGTAATATTTAAAAATTTTAGTTCCTCAGTCACAATATCTACATTTCAACTACCCAACAGCCATATTATGGCTACCTTATTTGACAGCATAGATAAAAAACATTTCTGTCATGGTAGAAAGTTCTACTGGACAGCACTGCTCTGGAGAATTGATAATCACTGGATAAGACAGTCCTGCTGAAGCAATCTAGAAATGCCTTAGCAATGGTTAATAACAAATATTTACCATATGCTTCTTTTTTAAAAGATTTACTTATTTCTATTTTGGTGGGGAGGGCCAGAGGGAGAAGGAGAGAGAGTCACAAGCAGACTCCTGTGCTGAACACAGAGCCGAACACAGGGCTTGACCATGAGATCAGGAACTGAGCTGAAACCAAGAGTTGGATGCTCAACTGATTGTACCACCCAAATCTCCCCATTTAGTAAATTCTTAAAGATGTGCTAGAAATTTTTCTAAGCACTTGATATGTATTATCTCATTTATGATGTCAGAACAGTCATCATTTATATTTTATAGAGAAGAAAACTGAGGCTCAGAAAGGTAAAGTGACTTGTGTAAGGTTACACAGCTCCTCCTCGCAAGGACTTAAATCCAAGCAGTTTTGATCCAGAGCTTGGATTGTTAACAGGCGTGTGATATGGACTCAGGGTAGTAGAACAACGGGTGTCTGGCATCAGAAGTAGCCCAGACATGTTAGTTGTGGATAAGAGAGCTTTCTTTCTTTCTTTTTTTTTTTTTTTAAAAAGATTTTATTTATTTGAGAGAGAGAGAGAGAGAGAGCAAGCATGAGCAGGGGAGGGGCAGAGCAAGAGAGAGAAGCATACTCTCCACTGAACAGGGAACCTGACGCGGTGCTCGATCCCAGGACCCTGGAACCATGACCTGAGCTGAAGGCAGATGCTTAACTGACTGAGCCACCCAGGTACCCCTAAGAAAGCTTTTTTAATATGTGGGCAGAACAGTGTATCTGGAGAGTGTGGTTGTACACAGAGGTCTAGGAGGCAGGTGCTTGGTATTGTAGTAGTCTGGGAACATGAATTGGAGGTGCTGGGCAGGATATAAGATAGAGACTCAGTTACTGGAGTTAGTCCAGGGTATCTCAACCTTGGCACTCTTTACATTTTGGTCCAGATGATTTTTTTATTGTTGTGGGGGGGCTCTTCTGTTCTTTGTGGGATATTTAGAAGCATTCCTGGCCTCTACCCCTTTGATACAAGTAGCACCTCCTCCCCAAGTGTGAAAACCAAAAACATTTCAAGACATTGCCAAATATCCCCCCATGTGGCACAAAATTGCCTGCAATTTAGAAAAGCAGAGAGTAAAAGCAGAGCCTTGGTTAAGTGACAAGAAGGCAAGGGCATAGGTATAGCTACCAAAATGCAAGACTCAGAGAGGACCAGCAGCTTGGCTGACAGGATGCTGAGCTGCTGAGCTGTTGGCCTCCAGATCTAAGAGTCCCATCAATAGGAATAAGACAAGTCCCAGAGTCTGGACTGGAAGAATCACCCCATGGGAATGAAGTATCTTTATCTAGAGGTGGTGGTACCCAAGGGCTACAGTGGCAGGGAACTAGGCAGCTCATAATGGAGATTATCTTCTCATGGCACAATACTATTATTCTACTATCCTTAGCAGCACTGAAAAGAAGTCAGGACCCATACATCTCATGGTACCAGCATAGTCAGGGGCCTTGGTTATTATCCAAATGGAAACTCCATGAGTTATGAATATTCCAGGCAAACATGAGACAAATCTACAATGATTGCCATTCATGGCAGGAACATGTTTTATGGTTGGCATTGCTGGAGGCACCTGTGGAATTTTGTAGTTAGGTTCTTCTTGAATTTCTGACCTGGGATTTCCAGGTGGGTTCTCTCAGAAACACTCATGCAATAAGGAGTCCCTCACTCTGTAGCAGGACTTGGCTGAGGTTGGGAAGTTTTAAGAAAAGAAGTTTGAAGCTTGAGCCTGGATAATGCCAAGAAGTTTAGGTCTACCTAGAACAAGAATCTTGGCAAAAATCATTTCAAATAAGTAAATAAATAATTTTCTTTCTTTCTTTCTTTCTTTCTTTCTTTCTTTCTTTCTTTCTTTTTTTTTTTTGCTTCTGGGTGTCTCAGTCAGTTAAGCCTCTGCCTTCCACCCAGGTCATGGTCCTGGGATCCTGGGATCAAGCTCTTTGTCAGGCTCCCTGTTCAGCAGAAGGTCGGCTTCTCCCTCTCCTTCTGCCCCTTTCCTCCCTCTTCCCCTCCCCTCCATCTGCCCTCCCCTAACTCGTGCTCTTTTTCGCAAATAAATAAAATCTTTAAAAATTAAAAAAAAATTCTTTTTAAAAAAGATTTTATTTATTTGAGAGACACAGAGTGAGAAAGAACATGAGCAGGGGAAAGAGCAGAGGCAGAGGGAGAAGCCGACTCCCCGCTGAGAGGGGAGCCAGATTCAGGACTCCATCCCAGGACCCCGGGATCACTAACTAGGCAGATGCTTAACTGACTGAGCCACCCAAGTGTCCCAATTAAAAAAAATTCTTAAGAATATTTTTTATTCTTTAGCAGAACCACAGGATTCAAAATCTCTGATGGTGGGGCACCTGGGTGGCTCAGTAGGCTGCCTTCAGCTCAGGTCATGATCCTAGGGTTCTGGGATTGAGCCCTGTGTGGGCATTGGGCATTAGGCTCCCTACTCCCTGGGGAGTCTTCTTCTCCCTCTCCCTCTGCCCCTCCCCCCACTCATGCACCCTCTCTCTCTCAAATAAATAAGTAAAATCTTTTAAAAGAGAGTCTGATGGCTATAGCAGGATACATCATGAGAAATAGCTGATTTTTTGGTATACAATGGCCAGAATTAAATTACGGGGTCATAATAATAAATGGGTCATATTTAAAAAAGTATGTAACTTTTGGTCGATAGGAAGATCTGCTTAGGTTTTTGTATGATTGAACTTAATGTCCATCATGTTGACACCATCAGTCACAAGCAAATTCTTTCCAAACACAGTCTTTGACAAGCAAATGTTTACTAATATCCATATAATGTTCTGCATTTACTCATATATTTTCCCTCTATTGAATTTTGAGAGAAAAAACTCAAGACAAATGTCGCCCACCCCCCCCCTCCTGCCGCCCCACACCATAATTTCTTCCTCTCTCTGACATTACTTTTAATTTTATTCCTTTGGACTGACAGCTGCATGGTCAATAGGGCCTTCTCAAGCAGAATGGCTTTTATTCATGTCAGAACCGACCCAGCATTAAAGGAAAGGGGCAGGAGCCTGGCTGCCTCTGGTTGAAGATGGGAGAAGGGAGAGCTACTTTGGGCTTTTAACCCCAGGGCTATTGTCTCTCCTGTCTCATGCCTGTCTTTCTCCCATGCACTCCCAGGCTACAGGAGCAGGTTGCTGTCTTCCCAGAGAAAGGTAAGCTAGATGCTGATTGCTGCCAAATTAGGAAGACATCAGCTGCCTTGTCCCTAAAGTCAAACATTCCCCAAATCTGAAGCATGGAAAGACAAAAGACATTTCAAATGTAAGGATGACCTTTCAGTCATTTGCAAAACATTTCCTTCTCTCTGAAGGACACATGTAACCGGACATGCTTTATGGCTTCACTGACGTCTTTCACTCTGGGGTACTAGCATGGAACCTTCTATTAAGAATGCTTTCTTGAGTAGTAGTGACATGGCATGCAGCAGATGGTGAGGATGTATTCCTTCCTATTTCTTGACTTTAGCTTCATGGTAGGGGCAGTTATGGCTGTGGTTGGTTCAGTAGACACATGTAGTTCTTTGTCCATGCCCAGGAGCTACACATCTTCAAGGTGACTGGCCAGGAGACAGTTGCCTGGATCAAGGCTCATGGAACCTCACTGAAGGGCATCACTCTGGAAGATCAAGTGGTATTTCTGGCAGACACACCTCTGAAGGTTGAGGCTACTCTTGGTCAGTGTCGGGTGGAGGTCCTGGCCATGTCCTCCAAAGCTAGCTGACCATATGCTTGGAGGGGAAGTCCATGGTACCCTGACCTGTGCTGGGAAAGTGAGAAGCCAGACTCTCAGAGTAACCCAAAAGGAAGAAAAGGAAGAGTAAAGAGAGGAGGAGGAGATGATGATGGGCTGCATCTGCAATGGATGTGGTACTGTGGCTTCATCAGTATTATATACACCATTGGCAAGAAGTTCACCAATGTTAACTCTTAAGTGCTTTGCGATACTGATTTTTGGGAATAAAGCCATTTGGTCTACCCTGCTTAAAAAAACAAAACAAAAACAAAAACAAAAAAACCATGATTTTCTATCTTATAGTTAGTTCATTCCCTAAAGGTACAAGGTGGCTTCTTGCTCATCTGATAAATTTATGGATGCTGGGTTCAAGGGTCTTTTAGGAAATATTTTAGCCTGGTTCCAAAGAAAGAGCTCCAGACTGAGAGTGTCAGCCTAGTGTTCTTATCAGGCCATACTGTTCTGTCTGGCTACTGGGTTGTGTTCTCCAATCCTGAAGATCAAGGGGGATGGAATTGACATTACTAGTTGAATCATTTGGTTGAAATTATGAATTCAGGATTCCTCTCAGATAGTTTGAATGAAAAAATAGTGGGGATGGCCAAAGAATGATTTCCAGGTAAAAATAACCTAGCTCCTTTGAGTCACTTTCCCCAAAGGAGATCTATAGCATTTTCTCTCAAGTCAGTTCTAGGATCCAGAGAACAGTTCCCATTTTGATCAGACAAGCTATTACCCAGAAAAACTTAGCACTGACCGCAAGATGTAGGAGCCTACCTTTTCCTGCTTCTGGTTTACAAATGGGATCGGCCAATTTAGAAATCATGCCAATCTCTGATTAAAAGGTTGGAGACTCTAACATTGGAAGAAAGAAATCAAGCTCTCAAAAAGGAAGGCAGAAAAATAACTGCATCAAAGACAAGCCAGGGCTCACCACTGTGTTGTAGCCCCTTAGTAGCTGAAGGGAAGGCTGTTTGGTTGGCAAAAGTTGTGAAATTTGACCACATCTATATCACAGATGAATGTTTCGGATGCAATATTAGGGTTATTAGGTTTGTTTTTTAGATACAAATATGTTTTTGTTTTAGAGAAGATATTTTAATGTTCTCCTGCAGTAACTGCACTAACCTGGAGTCAAAGATATGGTCACTTAGACATTTACATGGTCTTATTTCCTTGGGTCTCTAGATCCCTGTCATGTAATAAGAGAGACTTGGTTCATGGAGTTGATATAAGTCTTTTGGGGCACCATGGACATCAGAAACCTTGCCTTGGATTTTGTTCATAGCAAATATTAGCTTCCTGAAATAAGAAATATTTGATTAAAAGAAGGTTTGTATATCTTTAGAATGTCTTTCCTCTTCAGCAAGAGCTGAAGTAGAGAAAATTGTTTAGCCTATAAGATGAAGGATTTAAGTTAGAGGCAAGGAAGACAGACTCCAGAATGGGTGGCTATGGAATGTCATAGAATTTACTCTGGGTAGCTTTCAAGACAGTACTTAACTTAATGTACTGGGAGCAACACTCAGTGGAAAGTCAGAAGTTATGCATCTTGACTCTTCTATATGAGTCAGTCCTTTGAGCCTGGAGAAATCACTTTCTCTCTGTGAGTCTCACTGTCCCCAGCGATAAGATGGGAGGAGGTGGACTAGACAATCTTTCTAGGTCTGACATTCTCTTCCTTTCACTCATTCAATAACTACTTATGTGTGATGATAGGACTGGATGTGAGGCTATTATGCCAAGTGAAATAAACCAGAGAAAGATAAATACTGTATAACCTCACTTATACATGGAATCTTAAAAAGCAAACAACCAAACTCATCAATACAGGGAATAGATTGGTGGTTGCCAGGGTGGGAGCTGGGGGAAATGGATGGTGTTATTTCTATATAGGGAGATCAAGGAAGGCCTGCCCAATTAGGTAGCACTGGAGTAAATATCTAAACAAAAGAAGGAAGCCAGCCATGCAGCTACTTGGATGAGGAACATTTCAGGCAAAGGCACTGAGGCTAGACCATTCTTTTAAGAGGTGACTATGGCTAGAGCAGATCAAGTGAGGGAGAGTGATAGGAGATGAGAGCAAAGAGCAGAGGGCCAGATCATGCAGGGCCTTAAAGGCATTGGAAAGGGCTTGGGAGGCTTTGACCAGGGTGAAAAGGTCTGATTTATGTCTTAAAAGTGTGACTGATTGTAGCTGGGAAAAGACTAGATTATGTGGGGACTGAGAGGGCAAGCAAGGAGATTAGTTAGAGGCCTTGATAATCATCCAGTTAAGAGGTAATGGTGGCTTGGACTATCGTGAGGTGGTAGGGGGTGGTGAGATATGGTCAGATCTAGGATGGTCTGGAATGATTCAAGGCTTGTAAAGGTTCTTGTCATGGAAATCTCATGATTTTCTCTATTCTTTGTGCCCCTTTCAGATATCATAAGTCTATAATTGCAGTTCACATAGTTCAAACACAATAATTTTTTTGTTTATCCCTTTTGTGAATTCCCTAAGTTCCTAGCTCATCTCAAATCAAAGTAGGGAAAAAATACGCTGAGTAACAGACAGTGGAGGTTGTTGGTACCACCAGTCTAGAGAGGGCTTTTCCTCTTCTGAGCTTGTTAAGGTTGTTCTATTCCAGGGTTAAATGACATTTTATTGACTGCAGGACAGGAAGACACTAAAAGCTTCTACATTATCAAGAATCTCTCTGGCGTATCAGTTAGGGTTGTCCGAGCATCCTATTTTTGACACAAGTATTTGTCTACTCTGTCAGTGTCCCAAACACGTTCTTAATCTAGATGATTATATCAGTATGTCATCAAGTAAAGTAAGAATTTGGAATCTATCCTATTTATCTGATCCTTGTAGACAATTTGGAGAGTTTAGACCAGAAACAGTATAGCCTTGTCATGTCGTATTTCCTCTCTCATACATTTCCTTCCTATTGAGGAAATTCAGGAAAATGTTTTCCTGTAATATTTGATACTTCCCTTTTTTTTTCCTGGAGTAGCAATTTTGCTGCCAATGAAGCCAGGGCAAAGAATGTATTAAATGGATTTTTGTCATTGCTTGAGTGTTAGAACTCATTCCTCGGCTAAAGACCCACCCTTTTTCCTGTTTCTGTGTCATTTCTACTTCCCATGCACTTGATGCGTAGGCCTGTCTTGTCCTTTTCTATGCCTTCAACTTGGTAAACTCTAGCCTTAACAACCATATAGCCTTCTTTCCTTTGGACAAAGGTACTTAAGCACTAAACTGGCAACTTAAAAATAAAAAAGTGATTAAATATCAATAGTCTTTCACCCTGGTTTTCTTATCCCAGAGAGACACTAAGACATTTTAAGCATCACTTAAAACAATTGTATACTTTTATGCAAAAAAGGTTAAAAGATCTAGAATACATTTAGCTTTGCTCTTTCCTCTAGACTTGCTATAAAACTGAGTAAATAACTATTCTCTAATAAATCATAGTGAAACATTTTCAAGAATGAATAAAGTGTTAATTACTTTAATATACAAAGAGTTTAGACAAATCAGTAAGAAAAAGATGAAGACTATTAGGAAGATGGGTTAAAAAATGAAAAGCTGATTCACAGAAGAATAAAACACATTGCTTACAATACAATATTAAATGATATGAAATTAAAAATTTAACTGTAAAACAATAATGAGATAGCATATTTAACTGTCAGGTTGACAAAAATTTCCCCAAATCATTAACTTTTTTGCAATCTTGATTCCAAGGATGTGAGAAACAAGCATTCTCACACACTGTTGGTAAGAGAGCAATTTGGCAATAGCTATTGCAATTAAATAATGCACATACCCTGTGATTCCATAATCTCATTACTAAGAATTTGCCTTACAGATATAATCACACAACTGTTCAAAGACACACACATACACGCAAACCCACTGATATTCATCACAGCATTGTTTAGGAAAGCAAAATCCAACAACCTAGATATTCTTGAAATAACTTAAATGTTCATTAATAGAGGACTGGTTAAATAAATATGGCAATCTGTATGATATAACGTAATATTGTTATTAAAAAGAATATGGTAAAGATAAATATCTTCCTAGGGAAAGGTGTCCCTAATGTATTGTTAAGGAAAAAGAAACAAGTTGCTGAACATTTGTGAAAAGAAGTCTGTGTGTGTATTTGTGTGTATATGTTTCTGTTTGAATATGCATACAAAATACAAAGGAGGACACACCTATATTGTTCATAATGATGACTTCCAGGTAGTGGGTTCTGAGAGTAACAACATGTATTATTTTTAAAACAAAAGCTCCAAAGTAAACATGGCTGTGGAGAAGGGCCGTGGATCTGGGTCCCTGATACTTGAATAACCTCAGTTTGAGAGTTAAGAAATAATGGAGAGGGAAAAGGGGGAAAATTGCTTGAGTAAATATGACACATCTTCATTTTGGTTGGGTAGACAAAGCCCAAACTGCTCTAAATTCTGGCTGTCTCAGTAGGGATTGAAGCCTTCCTTATGTAGGCCCATTGGTAGGTGGGAAGATCTACCTGGCTATTTGAGGAGGGGATGGATTGGAGGATATCTAGAGGTCATTTGCAGCTCAAAAGTTCTATCTGCAATTATCATATGAATAATGGAGCTGATGGTGGCCACAAACATCAAATCACTCCAGGCTGTCCTTGAAGTGTAGAGGGAGATTTATAAATTCCACTCTCCAGTTTCAGAAGTGTTTGCTGTAGGTCATCATCTCCCTTTTCCAGATGAGGAGGTAAAGGTGGTAGACATGCAGGAGATTTGCAGTTGTGACCATGTGTTCCTCTTCCTTCTCTGATTTGTATTTCTTTGGAAAGTTCTTTCAGTGCCTTTTCCTTATCTGGCTCACAGCCTTTTTTTTTTTTTTTTTTTTAAACTAATGGACCAGCAATAACAATCCACTGATAGTATGGTGAAACAGGAAACTCCCTCATTCAAGATCTTAGTAATAATATGCTGATTACCTTCCTTCTGTGGAGGACTTCAGAGGGCTGACATACTTTTTTTAAAAATTTTTTTAAAGATTTTATTTATTTATTTGACAGACGGAGATCACAAGTAGGCAGAGAGAGAGGAGGAAGCAGGCTCGCCACGGAGCAGAGAGCCCGATGTGGGACTCGATCCCAGGACCCTGAGATCATGACCTGAGCTGAAGGCAGAGGCTTAACCCACTGAGCTACCGAGGCACCCCTGACATACATTTTAGAATAGAGAATAGCTACCAGATTAAGTGTACATTTACCAGGAGGTCCCTGAATCCAGGATGCCCCTCTCTAAGGTAGCTGTCCTGACTCTGGAGAGGACAGAAGAAGAAACCACTTCCCTCATACTGTCTTGTCCAACGGAACTCACTATCCATCTAAGCTTAGGGCTGGATTTATCAGTGACAATTCGACATGAATTGCCAGGCCTCTTTCTTCAAACTATCAACAATGCACATGTATTTTGAACTTTATTCTACAGGAAATAAGAAGCAACCCTGACCATTTGAGTGACATGATCAGATACCTATGCTCCTCAAAATACAGTCCTTTCTTATCTCTAACAGCACTTATATTTTGACTAATTGATTATATCTTTGCCTCCTCACCTCAGTTAAGTTATTTAAAGGGACTTGGTAACCAACTTGGTGTGAGTGGCTGAAGGAGAGGGTGAAGGTGAAGACCACTGCAAGGTTTCAGATCTAGAACATGGGAAGGATACCTGGAGGGATGAGGATGCCATCACCTGGGAGAGGATACACTGGATGAAGAGGAGGACATGGAGGGCAAACCGAGGTTAGTACAGGCAAGAACACAGACTCTGCAGCCAGACTGCCTAGGTTTAAATCCCAGTTAGTCTACTGACCAGCTCTATAATCTTGGGAAAGTTATTTAACCTCTTTGTGCCTAATGCCTCCATTTGTAAGAATGAGTATTATCCTTCATCATAGGATGGTTGTGAGGCTCAAACACGTTAATGTATATTATGTACTTAGAATGGTGCCTGGCACACAGTAAGTGCAAATTAGTGTTTACTATTTTCATTATTAAACATAGTAAATTGTAAGGGTCTAGGGTACATCTAGGTGTGTATATATAGCTGAAATTTGGAAAAGAAATTATGGATCTCATGATAGATACTGAGCCAAAAATGGAGAAATGATAGAGCTCTGTGTAGCACCAGTATTGAAGGGGAAAAAAGATAAGGACTCTGAAGAAAAGACTAAAAGGCAGTGGTCAGAGGGAGATGAGGCTCCAGGTAGGCATGATATCGTGGAAGCCAAGAGAGTTGCAAACCAATGAGATTAAAGTGGGACACCAACATTGAAACTGTATATATGGGGAGGGATTGGAAGAGAGGCAGAAGAGAATGTCATTTGGGGAAGTAGGTAGATGAAAGGGGAAGGAGTTAAAGATCAACATGGCCAGCTCCTCACAAACACTTGCTGAGGGATAGTGCTGTTCAACCAGTCCCCTGGGTTATTATGAACTCTGTTACCTGAATTGCCCAATCTAACAGAAAATATTTAATCTTGTCATAATCAGAGGAACAGCTTTAATTCTCTGGTTTTCATTCCAAAATCAAAGTTCTAGACCCAAAAAATGGGTTGTGCCAATCAACTCAAGATAATAAATCAACCACTTCTTGGGAGGAGAAGGTCATAATGAGTGCATCATATCATAGCAGACAAACTGATACACTGAGTTACTTCCTCTTGGGTGTTTGTGCTGACTTTCAATGGACAAGGCCTACTGTACTCTCAAAGCACAACTGTAGAGAGTTTAGAGAT
The DNA here is from genome assembly GCF_002288905.1 of Enhydra lutris kenyoni. Lineage (NCBI taxonomy): Eukaryota > Metazoa > Chordata > Mammalia > Carnivora > Mustelidae > Enhydra > Enhydra lutris. The sequence goes on along the minus strand of NW_019154164.1, from coordinate 3,422,649 downwards.
TATTTGGCCTGAAGTAACATGTGCAAGATCACTCAGCTCAGTCTGAACCAGCACAAAGCTTCCGGTCTCCCAAGCTACTCTATTATTCCACTCTGCCTTGGAGGGACCATCAGAAGCGCTAACGATTACAACAAAGCTGAAAATAAGCAAAGCAGCTCCAAGTAGTGTCTCTCTGGAACAACTCATTGATGATAGAGTTTCAGCAAATGATTAATTTGCTTCAGTTCTATTCAGTTGTCTAAGTATTTTTGACTGCTAATTATATGCCTCACAATAAAATTGAAAGATACAGTGAGTGCCCTCAAGAAATGTATGGTATTGTGTGGAGAACAAACATGCACATGCTGTCCCTCCAGCCCCCTCCCCTCTTAGTGAGCATGGCCTTTTGTGTTCCAAGAGCCACAAAAGATTTAAGATATTCACCTCTCTGAAAAAAAAACCAAAACCAAAAAACAAAAAACGTAGTTACTTAAACTTAAATACAAGAAAACCAATATAGTATACCACAAAAAAAATATATAAATATATATATATATATATATATATATATATATATATATAATACAAATATAAATATACAAATATAAATATAGTATAATATAAATATAATATAATATAAAAAGTCAATCACCAAATAAAAACACATGTGAGTTTTTAGCTCCCCAGAGCTACCATCAACTCAAGCTTCCTTTCTAGAGCTTTGTGCTCATGGTTGAGCATAGCCCTAACCGACATACACATGTCCAGCTAGGAAGTTTTCTATTCTCCTCTGTCCCAGGGCAGGTATAACTCATCTGCCTGTGATATCATCCACTCCTCCTGTGCCTCATACTGATTGTCTAAAAGGCAGCCATTTCTGTCTCCTTTTTACCCTAGGTTCTTCATTGCTATTTGTTTTTCCAGCTTATAGCTCTTGTTGCAAATTCAATTCAAGTGTGAAATATTGGTGCAAAATCCAGAGGTCTCCTTCTGTCTCCCTTCCCAGCTGTCCTATCCCAGTGCACCAAACACAACCCTGTTCCTTTCCATGTGCCAACAAAAACCATGGGACAGAAATAGAACAGTGCAAGCAAATGTATGCTACATCATCCAAAATGTGTGATGTGGACAATATAGGAAGACACTCCAGACACAAGTAGACACAGAGGTTTCAAGGGGAGAACCTTTTAGAAAATAGGCTTTGAGCTGGAAAGGAAGAAAGAAGAGGATGGCATGCGGGTCAGAGGGAAATGAATGAATAATACCTCACCAAGACTCAGGGCACTGGGCCAGGTGCATCCTGAGTCTTATAAATGGCAATTGTCGGGTTCCCATGCTCATCTATCTACCCTCCCTCTTGTCTTCTCTGATCCTAGTTGGAGGAAAGGGGAATTGTCTATGGTCACTGGTTGAGCCACTCCTTAGTTGAGACCTTGGTGAACGGTCACCATCATCTAGCTGGTTGTTACTGGGCATCTGACTGGAAGTTGGGGCAGAAAAGACTGAAGTGGGTTGAAAGAAAGAAGCTGGACTCTACAGCAGTTTGTCTGATATGATATGATGCACTCATTATGACCTTCTCCTCCCAAGAAGTGGTTGATTTATTATCTTGAGTTGATTGGCACAACCCATTTTTTGGGTCTAGAACTTTGATTTTAGAATGAAAATCAGAGAATTAAAGCTGTTCCTCCGATTATGACAAGATTAAATATTTTCTGTTAGATTGGGCAATTCAGGTAACAGAGTTCATAGTAAGACTATTTTATATTAATGCTAAGAATATAAGTATCACATATTGAATGTTAGGTACCACAAATTATGCCAAATGTTAAAAAATAATTCTCATTTAAATCTTGCAACAATCTGTGACATAGACAGTATCATTATCCCCACTATATAGGTAAGGAAACTGATGCTCAATCTCTGTAAATAACTTTGTCAAGGTCACTCAGTCTGAACTCTTGCGAGTGGGTTCTTACCACATTTTTGAAAAAAATGGTTACATGAGATTACCACCAGAAGGTGATATCAGCAGGGTTTCAAACTAATAGGAGTAGGAATAGTACTAACTACCCTTTCCAAGTATTGGCTATGTGTCAGGCACTGTTCTAAGTAATATATGTGCATTATTCCACTTAATCTCACTTTACTTCTATGAAGTAGACTCCATTGTTGTTCCCATTTACAGATGAAGAAACTAAGGTTTCTTAACTGATATGTTTAACTGATATGTCCAAGGAAACACATCTAATAAGTGGCTGGCTGCAAAGCTTACTTTCTTTCTACCACTTTAGGTTGTCTGTGAATAGCAAGGTGACTTCTGCCATTCTTCCCTTTACTTTCAGCTCTCTTATTGAATGTTTGAGACTTAGAGGTTAGGCTCTTTAGTTCCCCTCTCTGGGCTCTAGTCACCTTTGCCCAGGCCCTCAGTGTTGCCCTCCACACTGTGCAATCTCTCCCTGAGACCATAAGTCAGATAGAAGGGAGTAAATGGAAAGTCTTCTTGCTGATTTTCTACAATCTTAACACAAACACTTATCAGTGTTGTTGAAACTTAATCTCACTAGCTCATCTGTGAGACCAGTTTTAATTTGGAGCCATCTGCCACAGACAAATGAGTAATTATGGCAGAGCCCAGAGGGGTGGGCCTTGGGGAGAAGGTTGGCTTAGTCTCTTTCTGCCTGCCTGCATTGACGCAAATGACCAAGAAAGAAAATTCTTTGGGTAAGCTGCTTATGGAGAGGCCAGCAGCTCTACCTCCCTGTTGCTTCAATCCTTAAAGACACCAGTGAACAAAAAGGGATGACTTCAAGGTTATACAGCTTGCTTAACAGCAAAAGGAAGACCATTGTCATCAATGCCAGGCAGAAGGAGGTAATCTGTGAACTGGGCCAGCTTGCTCACCAGCCTCTCTCTCTCTCATTGTACTAGTGCTTCGTTGTGACGTGTGCCACTTGCCAGATGGTCTCTCCACACAATATGACAGGCTAAGTCAAATTGATGGAATGACGCCAAGAATAACAGTTCTTGACCTCTGTCTAGCATTTACATTTTTTTTTTCAAAAGACTTTAATGTATCTTTTTCTTCTTTCTTTCTTCCTACCCCAGATTAGGTAGGGACTGGTATCATCAGCTTTGCTTTATATATGAGGAAACTAAGCCATAGGGTGATTCTGTAACTGGACATGTGTAAAAGATCTTGTACCTTGCCCAAGGTCATCCTGTTACCTGCAAGTTGGTTAGCACCTCAAACTCTGAATTCGAGTCTGTCATTCTGTCTTTGAGATGAGTGGTTTTCCAGCTATGCTTGCTCCTTAGGGGCCAAGGATTGTGTGTGTGTGTGTGTGTGTGAACAAGTAGGGCTTTGAGCCCTGATATGCTCATAAACCAGGCCAGCTCTGTGTGGGCCTGTTTGTCTGTTTTACATCTGGGCAGGATTTCCTTTAATTAAAGGCTCTGTTTCTGAAAATGTTTGAAAACCACTTACCTGACTTGTATTCCTCATAGAGAGTATAGTGGGTTGAAAGGTATCCCGTCAAAAGATACTGTCAAGTCTTAACCCACAGTACCTGTGAATGCGACCTTATTTAGAAAAAGGGTCTGCAGATGTCATGTTAAAATGAGGTCATCCTGCATTAGGGTGGGCCCTAAATCAATGGCTGGTATTTTATAAGAGAAAGGAGATGGAGATCAAGACCGAAAGACACAGGGAAAAGACAGAGGAGAACTGTGTGTGATGATGGAGGCAGAGATCGATGCAGTTATAAGCCAAGGCATGGAACAAATTCTCTCCTACGGCATCCAGAAGGAGCCAGCCCTGGTTGTACCTTCATTTCAGACTTCTGACCTCCTGAACGAGGAGAGAATGCATTTCTTCAATTTTAAGCCTCCCAGTTTGTGGAAATTTATTATGGCAGTCCTAGGAAACAAATACAGAGAGGGTCATAGGCCTCTTACCTGGAAATGGGTGAGGGTGGGCTTATTAAAATGTTGGTCCCAGACTCAAACCCCAAGATTCTGATTTTGTAGGGGGTCAGGCATCTGTGTTTTGACAAATTCTCTGTATGCGCAATGATTAATCTTTGAGCTGGTTTTGACCAGACACAAGTATAAGACTGCTCTGGATTGTAGTTGCTTTGGCTCCTCAGGCTGCTGATGTTCCTCTAGTGGTTCCTGGACTCAGTGGGCCAAAGGGAAAGGGCTTTATATACAAGAAATAGGGGAGTGTCAAATGTTCTGTGGTACAAAGCTCTTGAATTCTGTGAGTTATTAAAGAAAGTTTATCCCAAGGAATCACAAAATCTGCCACTGAGGAAATAGGCTGTAGTGGTCAGGGAGTGGATGCTGCCAAGGGGGTCAGATTTCCAGAGCAGCAAGACCTCAGAACAACACACACACAAGAAGACAAAAGACTAACACCAAACACACACACACACACACACACGCACGAGTCTTATACTTGTCTTGTGCAGGAAATTCTGAAAAAGCACCGCCATTTTTACTTTGAGTTTTGGTTCCTATTAAAAATGCAGAGGGGTGCCTGGGTGGCTCAGTGGGTTAAAGCCTCTGCCTTTGGCTCAGGTCATGATTCCAGGGCTCTGGGATCGAGCCCCACTTTGGGCTCTCTGCTCGGTGGGGAGCTTGCTTCCTCCTCTCTCTCTGCCTGCCTCTCTGCCTACTTGTGATCTCTCTCTGTGAAATAAATAAATAAAATCTTAAAAAAAAAGAATCATCTTACTTGATCCCATTTAAAAAAAAAATGCAGATTTCCAAGTGAGTGTTGATCCTCAAAGCCAGTGTCAGCCATTTATGCCTGGCATCTGATCTTTATCTGAGAGGACATTTGATAGGCTAGAAGACAGGGAAGAGCACGGTGGGCTGAGCAGAGGGTTTCTTACCGCTAGACTGAGACCAAACTCTTTGCCCAATAAAGCCAAAAAGGACACTCGTTTATCCACCCAATACAGATGGAGGTCAGCTGTGCCCATCCCTTGGAGCTATGGGGGAGGACCCAGGAAAAAGGCCAGGTGTTTGGAATCTGTGTGTGGGAGGTGTGCCTTTCTGAGAGTAGCCTACCCAGCTGGACCCATGGACGTTCAGGAGGCCTACATTTGCTCACATTCCTGATTACTTCCAGGTAAACAAATCCTGTTTCTATCTCCCAGAAAGGCAGAACTCCAGCACTGTGGCAGCCTGTTGTTATAGTTACTGACATATGACTTATTGTAGCGATTGTCAGAGCAATGGGAGAAAATAAAATTTAGCAGAGGCTGGTGGTGGGGGTTGGGAGAGAGAGGAGAGTGGGAAGAAAAAGCTTTCAGAAAAGACTTGGGGATGGCCTGATGGCTTTGTGCATTTGTACATATGGTGTGATACTGGAGTATGGACAAAGGAGGTCTTACATTGACAGCATGTCTGAAAGGATCTTGGGAACAGACAGCCTGTCCCAAACAGTTTCACCCCTGTTCCATATGCCTGACATTTTACCATTAGTGGTTCATTCCTGTGAGTTAAGCACTGCTTTTCTTGAGGGAGGTCATGCCTTAGATTGTACTTTAGAGTAAGTTTACTGGTGCCTTTCTTCTTCAGAGTTTGCCAGAGGACGGGAGAGATTGGGGACAAGGGGGCCATCAAATAAGGACATAGCCTACTTTCAAAACTCAGATAGGGTTAGTATTGCTAGCCTCCTCTTTGGAAACTCCCCTGTGCTCTCCTATCTTTCACTATAATTATGAGGATAAATGGGATTGAATATGAAAGTCCAGGATGTCTTGTTCAATCAGCTAGCCATATATTTTTCTGAGGGATAAATGTAATTCCTTCTTATCCATCAGCAAATATTTATATATCACTCATTATATACTAGGAACTGGGTTAGGTACTATTGGGGGAAACATGGAAATGGTTAGGCATTAGACTATGTCTGACATTTAAGAAACAATCTAGGGTACCTGGGTAGCTCAGTTGATTAAGCATCTGCCTTTGGCTCATGGCATGATCCTAGGGTCCTGAGATGGAGTCCCACATCAGGCTTCTTGCTCAGCAGGGAGAGTGCTTCTCCCTTTCCCTCTGCCCCTTCCCCTGCTTGTGCTCTCTCTCTCTCTCTCTCTGACAAATAAATAAAATCTTTAAAAAAAAAAGAAAAGAAAAAGAAACAATCTAGTTACAGAGATAAGACATTTATGCAAGGCTGGCCAGTAATACATAGTAGCATGCGACTGATGTCAACTGCTGGCCAATAATACATAGTAGCATGTAATTGGTGTCCATGGAAGGTTAGAGCTAATGGCTACACAATCTCAGAGGTGAGCAAGGTCATCATAGAGCAGCGTATCTGGGTAAGCCTTAGTTCAGAGTAACACAGTTAATCACCCAGGACCTTAGCAGGACTATGGGAAAATAGGGCACAGAACAAATCAGTTTTGATGGGAATTGGTACACAGACTGAGTAGGGAACATGTTTATACCTCTCTGTTTTGCTATTCATCCAAATTCTGGCCTGTCCTTTCCAGAGAGCTCTCTATCCTTCACTGATCAACCCTAGTCTCAGAATTCCTGTGTTGGAAATCCCAAGACTTAGATTGCTTCGGAAGCAGTATAATCAAGTGGTTAATTGGGTGGGTTTAGGAGTTCAGTTGCCTGGGTTCGAATCCTGGCTCTGACACTGTGACCTTGGACAACTGATTCGACTATTACTCGATTTTTCAGAGGGGTAGTCATAGTAGGGTCTACTTAAGAGAGTTGCTGAGGGGATTAAATGAGCTCAGTGGTGTAACATTCTCAGCACAGTGCTGACTGCAAACAAACTGTTATGAACTACTTGTTCTTAAAATAAGTATTTACTGAGTCCCTGTGATATTACAGGCACTTTCCTAGTGTGGGGATACAGCTGCACTGTATTAAGTGCTGATGGAGAATGGGACATTCAGGACCTTTACTCAAAGAACTTTTAATCTACTGTCTGTTTTGCTGCTCTCTCCATTCCAATGCTTAGTCTATGAGTTATCACTTAGCTTACTTCTGTTCCTTTCAGTTTAACTGGGCAGGCAAGTAGTAAAGCCATGAATTTCCTTAAAACAAGCTTTGGTTGTATCTCATAAGGTTTTTGTCAAGTGTTTTCCTTAACTGAGTACTTTGCAATTTGGAGTTTTATTTGTACTATTTTTGCTCTTTAGTGTATTATGGTATCCCAGAGTTGATGACTCTGTATTTTCTTTGTCCATACTAGGCTCCAAAGAAAGGCAGCAAAGAAACCTGTCTGACTTGGGGGGTTTAGGAGAAACCTGTGGGAGACAGGACTGGAAAAGACCATTGCCGAAGGGTACAGAGTGTTAGACTTCATGTGTTGGTTTCTCTTGTAATGAGACCTTGTAATTACTGAAAGCATTGACAGCAATGACAGGATTGTTGTGCTGGGGAGAATAAGTTAGCATTGTTTCTCAGGATGGCTTGTGATAAAGGAAGTGTTCTATAGGCAGGGAACCCAGTTAGAAGATTTTCACGTTAGTCCAGGATAGTGGGTCTTAAACCTGAGTGTTCATCAGAGCCCTTTGGAGGGGCTAGTCAAAGCACAGTGTACTGGACCTCATCCCCAGAGTTTTTGATTCCATCAGTCTGTGGTGGGGCCTGAGAATTTGCATTTCTAACAGGTTGCACTGGTGATGCTAACTAATGATGCTGGTCTGGGAACCACACTTTGAGAATCACCTATTTAGGAGAGAGATGATGAGGAGCACAGGCAGAGTGGTAGGAGGAAAGAAAGTATGAAAGAGATTGGGGAGGAAAAAACCATAGGGCTTGGGGGATTGGACACAAAGGTCAGGAAAAGGAAGGACTCAAAGGTGACTCAAGAGTATTAAGCTTAAGTTCCTTGGAGTGTAGAAGAGTCACAGAGGCAAAACACTAAACACTTAGGAGTAGAATACAGTTGCATCACAGGTACTGGGAAAATACATGATCCTCTGTATGTATCTGCATCTATACCGAGGCATTCACATTTAAAGGCCTTTTGCCATTCTCCAGGAGAGAGGCTAGTGAGGACAAATCCCACATCTATGTTTGGTATCTTCCTTTCTAAAATGTAACCTTTGAGTAGAGGAAGAAAATGAAACTAGAGAGCAGAAGGTAGGAAGGGTCAAAGGATCTTGGATATTCTGGAATTGGAATGTACACTTTTGGGTTGCTAAGTATTTTTTGAAGATTTTATTTATTTGAGAGAGAGAGAAGAAATGAGTGGGGAGAGGGACAGAGAGAGAGAGGGGGAGAAGCGGGCTCCCTACTGAGCAGGGAGCCCAATGTGGGGCTTGATCCCAGGACCCTGGGATCATGACCAGAGCTGAAGGCAGAGGCTTAACTGACCAAGCCACCCAGGCAGCCTTAGGTTGCTAAGTATTGAATGTATATGGGCGAATGCTCACAAGGAAAAGGCAAATGAGGAAAACCGTGTGGTAGCTCTAGGTAGAAAAAACAGGATAGCTCTAGGATACCACCTGAGATCACTGATGCTATTTCTGAGAGCAAAGGGTTGTCAAGATAGGGTTTCTTAACTCCAACCTATCTAACCTTCCCTAGTTTTCAGGCTTCTGATCCTGGGGCCTTATTGTTCCTAGCTGTTTCCCCAGTCCATAGGGATTTCTCTTACCTGCTTCTCTCCACTTGGCCGCCGGTAGCTGAGCAGAAGCTCCACAGCGCCCACCACTTCCTTGCGGATGGCGTAGAGCAATGCATCACCTACATATACGCTGTGGTTCAGTAGAAGCTCCATAATTTCCAAGTTCTCATTCTCAATGGCAATAAGCAGGGCACTCCGGCCCAGAGGATCCATGCAGTTGATGTTGACATTGTAGTAAATCTCAGCTTCCTGTAGGGCCTGCTTCACGGTGGCATAGTCCCCCTTCTCCACAGCATTGAGGAAAGCCTTCTCTTCTGCAGAGAGCTCGGTCTCAGCCCTCACAATTTGCAGGGGGATACGATCTCTGTATGGCGAATAGTTGACTTTTTTGTAGTACAGTTGGGCCATGGTTCATAGCATTTAGCAACCTGAGTGGGAGAGAGAGAAACCAAAGATAGTCTTAGGTCCCTGAAGTTCTCAAGTGTCCAGTTTATGGGGGAAGTCTGGCTAAGGGGTTGGAAAATCAACCGTCTTCATACCACCATCTTTCTCTACTTGCAAAGAAGTATAGCAGAAAAAGCCCAGGCTTTTGGGTGGGAAAGAACTGGGTTCAAATCCTTACTTTACCAGCTTTGTGACCTTGGATAAGTTATTCAATCCCACTTCATTTTGGTTTATTATTATTAAGGTTATCAATATTAATAACATCAATAACAGTTATCACTTAGTACTTACTGTGTACCAGGCCCTGTGCTAAAGGTTAATTCCTTCTTCATAAAGCTCTTGTGAGAGTCAGATGAGATAATATATTATCAAAGCAACTGGCACAGTGTAAACCTCCTAAAACATGGCACAAATTAATTCCTTCTTTCCCTTCTGCTGCCTGAAGATACTCATGATAATACTTCTGATTTATGATTCAAAGTTGGAGTTACCTTTGGCCAGTTTCCTTTAGGCCCTGGGCCCATGAGCCTGAGCTAATTTTCAGGGTTACATTTGAAGCTGTCCCAGGTGTAGATTCTGGATTGAAATCTGGTTTTCATGCTAACTGAAACCCTGCTTCTGGCTGCTGCTCACTGGGGAACAGCTCTTGGCTCCAATAGGCCAAAGTCAAGTATCCCCTCTGCCTATTCATGATTTTTTCCTCTACCACTTGAAACCAAGAAGCTAATGGATCTGATAATCTGATTCAGTTCTGTGAAGTGAATGGTCTATTTTATAAGTACCACATCTAAAATCAGATTTTAATGGAATTTATTTTAAAGTAAAACCTATTATTGAATTCCTACAATGTGTTTAACTTTCTCTGGGAAACCAAGAAGTAAAAGACAGTCTTTGCCTTCAATTGTATAGAATGAATAATAGTATAGAGTTCTTGCCTCATAGTTTACAGATCAAATTCATGCATGATCCTTACTGACTCCTTGTACTAGCCCGGTGAGATAGGAATGGTTATCCTCCCCAGGGGAGAAGATGAGGCTCAGATCCATAAGGTGATTGGTTCTCCTTTCCCTCTCATCCCTGGGACCTCTAAGATCCTCTGGAGGCTGAGTTGGGCTGGACCGATTTAAGTGTCTCATTACCAAACTGTTTTGCCAGCAAAAGGAAATGGAAATGTGATAAAGGGCCACTTGTCTCATCTCTTGGATGGAAGAGATGATGAAGACATGAAGCTTCCACAAAAATTTGCCTCACTTTTCCAGGTAATGACATCCCCGCTTTGGCAAAGGAAGAAGCATATATTATACCAAGTGACATTTGCAATTCATGTGCTTGTGATCTTCTGGGAAGTTGGTATTTGAAGGTGAGTGTCACCTCTTGTTCTGAACAGGCCCAAATGATAAATTTTTCCTCTGCATCCAAGTCTCAGGAGAGCAGGGTACTGCTTGGCTATATCAAGAAGCACTGATATTTCCTGTGCTACTTTCAAGTAACTCAGCAGTGACTAAAGGGAAGTGGCACTTAGAGTAAGCATTTGTCACTAAACAGCAAATGACTTTAATAATACTAATTGTAGACTGCCTCCCTGCCTCCCCTTCTATGTTATAAATGAACAGGGAGGAGGAAGAAGAGATAGTGTGATCTCCTGAAGAGAGAATCAACAATATGATTCAGTTTATATTTATTTAGTTAATCAATGTGAGCACACTGGAAGCCTGCAGTGTGCCTCGCACTATGCTAGTCACTTTGGGAGGGTATGAAAGAATAGGTCCATGCGTTCATCATCTCATGCCTAAACCATTCCACCACCTTATGGTTGGTCATCCAGACCATTCTCTTCCCTCTTTGTGGTCTTCCACATCACCTTCAACTTATCTCACGAAACATACATCTGATTCCATTTTACTCCTCCTTGATTGGTTTCTTGCTGCTCTTGTGATGAAATCAACTTTCCTTTTTGAGGTCTCCTAGGTCTGGGTTTGTATTTACCTTTCCAACTTCTCACCCTCATCCACTATTCTTTAGCCTCATGAAACTTCTTTTGATTCTCCCAATGTGCCAAACTTTTTTGGCACCTCAACAGCTTTGATTACCTCCTGGAATGCTCTTCTCCAGCTCTCTTCATCTCTTATGCCTCAACAAAATGTCACCTCCTCAGAGAAGCTCTCACTAGTCACCTTGTCTAAAGTAGTTCCTTCATACTCTTTTCTCCATTGTATTCTTTTCCTTCTTAATGCTTATCACAATTAGTAGTTACATATTTGTCTTACTGGATAATCATCTCTTTTGTCCAATTTGGTTTAAAGCTCAAGTTCAGAGACTGCATCTGTCCTGTTTTTATAACACCTGTACCTAGCCAAGTTCTTGGCATGCCTGGATGCCCGATATATAGTTGATGAATGAATGAGTAAAGCTTCCATGGTTTTCTCTCCATCCCACCCTAAGTTCTACCCATACTAAGTGGTGCTCTCTAAGTTGCCTTTTTATGACTATGTCTTTATACATAGCCTCATCCCACACTCTCCTCCTAACAAATTCCTTCTCGGCTTCACCACCTTGCTCATAGTGTTCCTTCTCTGTGAAATTTTCCCCTAACACCTTCATAAAGTTAGCCAATCTCCCTCTGAGTTCTCCACTGATACTTGGATGATATTTCTCCAATGTCATCTAACTGTGTGCTTGTCTTTCTGCCGCTAGTGTAGGAGTACCTTGATTCCTGCCTTCTGAGGAGTCACACAGGATCTGGAATGTGATGGGTGCTCGACAAACTAAAGTTTAACAAATACAAACTAGCTGAGGAGGGTTGGCTTGCTCACAGAATTAAGTATTAAATTGTGTGGCATTGATCTGATGCTTTGGAATTTCAGAAAGGGCTTGGTGAGGGCTGGAGATACCAGAGAAGGTTTCATGGAGGAGGTAGTTCTTAAGCTAGTCTTTGGAAGATGAATTAAATATGAAAATGTGAGGGTAGTCCAGGCACCACAGAGCATAAGAACAACAGTGGTAAGATTGATCATGGCTTAGTTGGGGGGGGGGCATAGTTTTCAGGCTACAATAAGATACAAGGATTAGAGGTGAGCTAAAATTCCAATGCAAGAGCTCATAACCTCAGTTTTCCCATCGGAAAAATGATCTTAAATACTCGCTGCCCATTTGCCACTTAAGAGGTTTCCTTAAGAGGAAAAAAGGTTAGATGTCTTTTCAGATGGTGTCACAGGTGGTGCTGTGCTAGGCACTGTGCGGCAGGAAGATCTTATCCACTTCTGTAAGGCAAGGCTGTGTGATAAACTGAAGACAAATGTATCCTAGTGCAAGATGAGAAGGAAGGGAACTAACTAAACTAGTGCCCTATTATATGCCAGGCACTGTGCCAGGAGCTGGTGCAACGAAATAATTAGTAGAGTTTTAATACTTAATATGTCCCAGGCACTGTGCCAGGGCAACACTATTACTACTACTGCTTCCTGTGCTAATCGTAGTAATAATGAAGGTGACAAGCAGTACCATTCATTGAACTTTCACTATGTGCCAGATGTGTGGGTTATAGTAGTGAAGAGAGAAGACAGTAAAATCACGGTAATTTTAGACTTGAAGTAAGTATAATTGGATTATATAAGGTTAATTCAGAGTCTAGATTTACTTTTCATCTCTGGCATTTGAAATTGATCTGGTCTGTTGCATATCCAGTGAACTGTGCTATGAGAAGCCTCATAGAATACCCCCTAGAGAAAAATATCTCCTCGAGAGGTTTGCCTGAGAGTGTACTATTAGGGAATCAGTCCTTTGTTTTAAGGCACTACATCTCTAAAACTACCCCTGGAAGGAATTAAAAAATCATGTGACTAATAGCTATTAACACCTTAATGTGGATTCCTTGAGGAGGAAATTTGCTGTGGCCTTGGGAGCTTGGGAATCTCTTTTATGTATCCATGCCCACCTTGACATTACTCATTGACAATGATGTAAAATGGGTTCCCTGCACTGTCTGTTTACATGTAGGCTTATGTAGACATCAATGACTTGCCTAATGCCTTCCGCTCTTCCATTCCCCACAGCTGGTGCCAGTTGACCCTTACTTACAGCTCTAGCCTCAGCCTTCTACCAGGCTGAGAACAATGCTTTCTTCATATGCTCTTAGTCCTATTCTGCCATTATTCTGGGAACAAATAGGTAATGACAGGGTTTCTGGCATCTCTTGAGGATATATTATTGAGAAGGTTTCTTCCCGTCACTCTTTACCTTTATACTTGGCAGATTGCACTCATTTGCCATTAATATAAGCCAAGAGATGAGGTTGGCTTTCCCATCATTATGCACTGGCCTTGAGGTGTTTTCTTAACTGAACAAAACAAAACCAGCCAGCACTTTATGCCATTTCTGCAAGTGAGCTTCACTCCCAATGTAGTCCACCAAGTAAGGAACATTAGGAATGGTCTAACAGGCTGCCTCAGGGGGCTTATTGTGTTCTCTCTTTTCTGTGCTGCTAGCCAGAGGAGAGTGTCTAATGGGATCTGTGACATTTGTAGGCTTAAATGATGCGATTTAAAGAGCTAAATCAATGGGCTGGACAGAAAGCCAGAGTGCAAATCCCAGCCCAGATAACTGCCCAGCCCTGGACCTTGTCTGTGAGGAGGAAAGCCTTGCTTTCCACCTAACTAAAAACAATTTGCTTTTGGTGGGATGTGGTATCTGTGCATGGCTTGCACTCTGTGCCATGAGGATTGAGCTTGAATAGTGAAACCCTTGTGACCTCTTACCCTTATCCATGCTTACCTATCCACTTCTGCATCTTTTCAGAACCCTTTAAGTCAAGCAGATTTAATCTGATAAACTTGTACAATCTCAAGTGTAAATGGTGGATAATGAGCAGATTTAATGTACCAGGCACCGTGATAGAAGCTGATGAAAATGGCTGGGTAGCTTAAAGCTACACCTATTCTAGGAAAACAACTACATTTAAAGAAGAACCTTAAATGCCCAATCCAAAAAGTAACTAAAGTGAAATTTTATGTACAAAGGCACAGGAGTAGGCTGGTGAGAGCAAGACTGTGTGTGTGTGGGTGTGCATGTATGTGCATTTGGTGGGGTAATGATTTTGAGAGCATTTTGGCTCCTTCCATAGTACCACTTTGAGAATTGTCTAATTTTAATGTAGTGATACTGATCTTTCCCAGAAAGGACAAGATCTTGAACCTTCTTCAGGGGATCTCAGAGGTCATCTAGAATAATCCCCTGCCCAATGAGAAAGTCTCTTGACAATATCCTTGTTAAGTTATCATTCAGTTAATGAAAATTTCCACCAATGGGGAACTCACCACTTTCTTACCTCTGCGGTGAATGCTGACTTTCAGCAAATGCTTTTCTATGATGAGCTGAAATCACCTGCCTACAACTTCTATTCCATTGCCCTAGTTCTTTTCTCTAGAGCAATACTGAGCAAAACTCTTTCTTCTGCATGACAACCCTTCAAATGTTCAGTTTCAGCTTTCATGTCTTTCTCGACTCTGAGTCTCCCCTTCTCTAGAATTATGATCATTCTAGTGGTCTGCTTCCAGTTATAAATTATTTATTCTTAAAGATTTTGTTTATTTATTTGACAGAGAGATACAGAGAGAGAGAGAGAGAACACAAGCAGGGAGAAGCAGGCTCCCTGCTGAGCAGAGATCCTGATGTGGGGCTCAATCAAGGACCCTGAGATCATGACCCGAGCCAAAGGCAGATGCTTAACCTACTGAGACACCCAGGTGCCCCTCTATATATGATTTAAAAGACAAATGCATAGAACAAAAATTATAAATCTATGTTAATGGCCACATAGCCTATAAAGATGTAAGTTGTGACAATAACAACATAGAGGGGGAAGAATGGAGCTGCATAGGAACAGAGTTTTTATACTATGGCAACTAAGTTATTAATTGAAACTAGCTGGCTATACATTGAAGATTTTGATTTTGATTTTAATCCCCTGCATAACCACTAAGAAAATAATTAAAAACATTTAGAAAAGACCCCCTCTTGGTGTACCTAGCTGGCTCAGTCAGTAGAGCATGAGACTCTTGATCTTGGGGTCATGAGTTCAAGTCCCCTGTTGGGGGTAGAGTTTACTTAAAAAATATATAGAATAGGAAATGAGAAGTGAATCGGAATAAGTTACTAAAAAAAAAAAACAAACACAAAAGAAGGCTGTAATGAAGAAATTGAGAAATGAGAAATACATAAGATGTATAAAAAATAAATAGCAAAATGGCAGAAATAAGTCCAGTAACTAAAGTTTGAAGGATTTGGGTGAGGGCAATACTACATAATGTTATTCCATTTAGATATATTGGTGTTTGAGGGTTTTTTTTTTGGGGGGGGGTGGGTACTGGAGGGGAATCAGGAAGTAAAGATCCAGTCAGCATGTGTAGCACAGCACTGAGATCTGGTGATACAGAGTTCGGAGTCATCAGCATATTGATCAAAGGTTCTCAAATCTGACTGCACATTAGAATCACCTGAGGACCTTTTAAAAAATATCTGTGATTGGGTCATAATACCCCCCACCACACACTGCTGGTTAAGAATAGTACCTCAGGTGAATATAATACGCAGCCAAGTTTAAGTACCATCATTATAAGGTTACTGGACCTGTTGGTCATGGATATGATCCTCAGTGAGAATGTAAAGAGATCAGGGGAACTGGAGAGGAAATTTCTATTCAGAGTGGAGAAAGGTCTAGATCTTCACTGTCCAGTATAGTAGCTGCTAGCCACATGTAGCTATGTAAATTTAAATGAATTAAAATGGAATGAAATAAGAAATTCAGTTCTGCATTATACCACATTTCAATACTTAATAACCACAGGTGACCCATGATTACCATAGTGAACAGCATAAACAGAGCATTTTCATCATTATCAGAAGTCTGACTGGACAGTGCTAGATGACCTAGATGTCTCTTCTACCTCAACAATGTCTATAATACAGAGGACTTTTTCAAATGCAGAGTAGAAATATATAGTATCTATGCTAAAGTGTGGGTACTTTCATTTCCATAATGCATTTGCATGGCTATGGACATGTGGTGTTTTTATTTCTGTAAGGTCTTCAAGTCTTTATTCCTTTCTCTTTGATGTCCAGGGGAGTTATGTAGAACTGTTGGCAGCTGGATTAAATTGATGCTTTTCATTTCATCAGAGGGAAGGCATGAACAAAAAGTATATATTTGCCTCCCTCAAGTCACTCATCTGAATCGGGAAGTTTAAATCTATTGCTCAACACTCATTATCACTTTGTCTGCATGATGTTCCTCAAAGTAGTCAAGGGAAAGGCAGAATGGGATGATACTGATTACTGTAAATAATAGGCAGTGTAATTGGTTAAAAGTCTTGTTTTGATTGTTAGTCTGGGACTGGCTTTCATCCCAGATTCCACAGGCTGTGAGAAATGAGTGTCTCTTTTGTGTTACCCCATCACATTGGAATCTAAAGTGACAGTGTTCACATAGGAGCTTATTGGCCAAATGATCCTTAAAAGGGGCAGAAGGACTTCTTTAAAAGATTATTTATCGCTTTCAGCAGGAATCGCCATCTTCCAGTGATTCTCCAAAATGACCAACACAAAGGGAAAGAGAAGAAGTATTTGTTACACGTTCTCTAGGCTATTTAGAAAACATGGAGTTGTTCCTTTGGTCACATACATGCAAATCTACAAGAAAGGTGATATTGTGGACATTAAGGGAATGGGCACTGTTCAAAATGGAATGCGCCATAAATATTATCACAGCAAAACTGGAAGATTCTACAGTATTACCCAGCATGCCATTGGCATTGCTAAACAAGGTGAGATTCTTGCCAAGAGAATTAATGTATGTATTGAGCATATTAAGCACTCAAAGAGCTGAGATAGTTTTCTGAAGCATGTGAAGGAAAATGATCAGAAAAAGAAGGAAGTCAAACAGAAAATTACTTGGGTTCAACTGAAGCACCAGCCTTCTCCACCCAGAGCAGCAAACTTCTTGAGAACCAATGGAAAGGAGCCTGAGCTGCTGGAACTCATTCTCTATGAATTCATGCCATGATAAGTGTAAAAAAAGAAAAATAAAAGACCTCAAGACTGAAATAAATAAATAAATAAATAAATAAATAAATGCTTATTTAGGCTAATATTTAGGAATATAAGTTAGGGGTACACAGGAAGAAGCAAAAAGATCAGTGCCTTGAGCATAGCTGGTACTAACTAAAATTAAAATTAATTAAAATTAAAATTAATTGAAAGATCAATATTGGCTGGAGTTTTGGGGAGGTGGTTAGGAAAAGTATGTGGAAGAGGTAAACCTGAGCTGGGTTGAAAAGGCTGTGTGGGATTTACATAGGCAGATGTGGGAGTTGGGAAACCACCTCTCTTATATGTGGGAAGGGGATGGAAGTCAAAGGTTCAAATTAGCACTGTCTTGGGTATAGCAGTGTTTGAGAAGAGAGGGAATCATGTAGGAGTAGCTAAGCTGGGTCCATTAGTTGGAAGATACTGAGCATTTGGTTGAGAAAATAGGTCTTGATCTTATAGGCATTGGGGAGTCACTCTAGGTTGTTTTTGTTTTAAAGATTTTATTTATTTATTTGACAGACAGAGATCACAAGTAGGCAGAGAGGCAGGCAGAGAGAGAGAGAGGGGAGGAAGCAGGCTCCCTGCTGAACAGAGAGCCTGATGTGGGACTCGATCCCAGGACCCTGGAATCATGACCTGAGCCGAAGGCAGAGGCTTTAACCCACTGAGCCACCCAGGAGCCCCTCACTCTAGGTTCTTAAACGGGACGTGATCAAGAAAGATGTATAAGATGACTCCTATGGCTGTGCCAGTGGTAAATCAGAGTAGGAGAGAATAGGATTTTTTCCATAAGATAATGGAATCCCATATCCAATGCTGGCTGTCGGAATGGAGAAGGGAAGAATGTTAAGAGTTATTTCAAAGAAAGAGAAAAGCAGGGCTTGGTAATGGATATAATATAGGGGATGAGGTATAGAGAAAACCTCAAGATGATATTCAAGTTCAAGCCTGAGTGACCATAGGACTGGTAGTGCCACTATCCACATGACTGAGAAAGGCTCTTTGCTAGGCTGGTTACTGGGGCCCTGATACTTTCAGCGGAAACTGAATTTATGTCAGACTCCATTTCTTCATAACCTCCATTTTATTTCAAAGATGCTTATTTTGCCTTCTTGGTCTTCATCTGGCAGTGGCTCTTAGCATTTTAACTTTGTTTCTCTGTCCCAGAGAGTTCTGCCAAGTAATAATCATGAATGCTTAGATGCACTCAAGAAGTTCTGCTGAGTATTCCCTTCTAATGCAATCTCCTTCAGTGTGACTGTTTTGTAACCTTCTCATTTTGCATATTGGGATCTTTAAAACCAGGTCACCCTTGTTGTTACTGAGAGAGTTTTACTTTTGTGAAAGGATACATTTTCTGCAAAGTTGGATAGATTTCCACCTCCTTTCCTGACCCAAAATTTAAGATTAGGACTTGAATTGTTACAATAGTACAGTTTCAAAACAAGAGTTAAAAATCTCTCAGGGGGCTTCCCTGGAAATAATGGTACATACCTATATGTGTGAAATGGTGCAGTTTAAAGCATAGTTCCCAGAGAATTAGGAGACCTGGATTCTAGTCTCAGCTCTTCTGCTAATTGAAGTATGAACTTGAACAAGTCACATTTATCTCTTCTTTATGTCTCTGTTTCTTTTTCTGTGAAATGAGAAAGATAAAAAAAGATGACTGATAAGGTCAATGCCAGCCCTAAAATCATCTATGTTGCACAGCTTTAGCAACATTTATGATACTTAAAGACCACTGTGTTAGGTACAGCACCAATATGTTCACTCCATAAAGATAGGAAAATAGGATGATTCAGGCTAACAGAAATGAAATTTGAGACTGTTACTGGTTTGGATTGTTTTTATAGATGAAATAAACTAAATAATTCAGACTGAATAACCATTCCCTTTGGCTCTGGGGTCAATCCAACAGTATATGCTAGTTCTCCTAAAGTAGAATAGAATAAGACCCAAAGGTAGGTAGCTCTAATTTTCTGAGGTCTGTGCCTATAGCTTTTTGAGTGCTGATTCCCAGAAATAGCAGTCATACTTCTCAGAGCCATCTTAAAGAGTCCTAGTAATTTTATCATAAGGGGAAACAGCCCAAGATCTTTCCTCTAATAGAGACTCCAAGGAGGGTTTTACTCCACTATGCCCCTTCCAAAAATTAAGACTATTGCCAGAGTATCTCTATTGCCTATTAATGATCCCCTATGGCTGTGTTATCCACAACTTAACATTACAGCTTCTGAAATCTGGATAGCAGTTCACCTGGAGGTCAGAATGTTCTCTGTGGACCCTATAAAACATTGCTATAAATGTATTCCAATTTCTTTAAGTATTTGCATCTACTACCTCAATATGCACTGAGCACCATGTAAACAGAGGGGCATACTAATACATACAAAAGCTCTGTTCAGCAAACTTTTCAGTTCTCAACTCAATTCAACCCTGTCCACCCAGCTACCTGTTCTATCTATACCTTGCTCTCTGGATTAAATGCTGATGTAAACTATATTCTTCTTGGCTTCAAACTTTGGCTCTTTTCAGACTTTTTTGCCATTAGAGAACTGCCTCAGGTTACAATTGCCTTGTCTTGTATCTCCTGTGTTTTCCCCCTACTATTTTCCTTTGTGAGCAAGTGGCTCTTACAAGTGAGATTGAGACAGTATGTTTCATACTGTCATATGACTACAGCAGTTTAAAGTTCAGACACAAGTATGTGACCACAAATGAATAATAGCAAGTCATTGGTGATACCTGGTGTGGTTGTCCTAGGTGTTCTTCTGCTACATGTTCATTGTTTTGCTGTCTGCTTCAGTCACTAAAGGATTTAAGAGGAATCTGGACTGAAAACCTGAAATGGAGAAAATTCTCCCAATGAACTAAAATTATATTTGCAAATTAAGAAATGACTTCCACAGATTGATTTTGGTGGTGGAATACTTTGATTCAACCTGAAGAGCACCAGTGATTTGTGGACCTGTAATCTGATAAATACCAATTGATCAGAACATTTTGAGTGTTATTTATATAATTAATCATCCTGTACTACTACTTAATAGTAAGCAGTTCTGTAAGTTATGTTTACAGCTTACTGTACAATATGGGAATTTTATCAACTCTCAAATTTTCTCAAATACTAGCATCTTACGATACTAGTATTTATTAAAAATATTCCTCTTGGCCCTTGTCTCTCCCAGAAGACCTATGTCTCAAGTCAGGAGGCTTTTAAGCTTGCTCTTTAGTTTAATGGTCCCTAATATTTATCAAGGTCTTTATGATTACAAAGTTCTTTTATATATACTATCTCATCAAGTTATTTTACATATCTTTGTCTACCTCACTGATTTGCTATCATTTACTTTTGTTTGTTTCTTTGTTTTTTTTAAGATTTTATTTATTTGTCAGAGAGAGATAGAGAAAGAACACAAGCAAGGGTAGGGGCAGGCAGAGGGAGAAGCAGACTCCCCACTAAGCAAGGAGTCCAATGTGGGACTCTATCCCAGAATTCTGAGATCATGACCTGAGCTGAAGGCAGATGCTTAACCATCTGAGCTACCCAGGCACCCTATCATTTACTTTTTAAAATGCAGTTGACCCTTGAACAATGCAGGCATTATGGGTACTGACCATCTATGCAGTCAAAAATCCATGTGTAACTTTTGACTCCCCCACATCTTAACTACTAATAGCCTACTGTTGACCAGTAGCCTTACCAGTAACATAAACAATTAACACATATTTTGCATGTTACATGTATTATACTCTGTTTTCTCACAGTAAATTAAGTTTAAGAAAATGCTATGGAACACTATATCAAAAACTAATGATGTGGGGCACCTGGGTGGCTCAGTGGGTTAAAGCCTCTGCCTTCGGCTCAGGTCATGGTCCCAGTGTCCTGGGATCGAGCCCCACATCGGGCTCTCTGCTCTGCAGGGAGCCTGCTTCCACCTCTCTCTCTATCTGTCTGCCTCTCTGCCTACTTGTGATCTCTGTCTGTCAAATAAATAAATAAAATCTTTAAAAAAAACTAATGATGTACTGTACAGTGACTAACATAAAATAAAAAAGGAAATGCTATGAAAATCATAAAGAAGAGAAAATCTATTTATAGTACTGTACTATATTGAAAAAAATCCATATATACGTGGACCTGTGCAGTTTAAGCCCATGTTGTTCAAGAGTCTACTGTACATGAATATTTTCAGCATCACAGAAATTAAGAGTTTGCTATACAACCCAGGGACTAGTAGGTGGCAGAGTTAGAATTATAAGTCTGTAAGACCCAAGTCTAATTCCATGTTCTAGGCTTTCCCATCTGGTCCATTCAGTGTAAAATGGAAAAGTGAGGAATACCCTATGAAATACAGCAATTTAAACAAAAACCTTTGTGTTATTTGACCTCTGCAGTGATCCCAGGACTGCACGTTGTATTTGAAGATAGTTACCATGTTTCTGCTGAGATCCAAAGAAGATTCTGCCCTTACATCCTTTAGCAAGTTGAACTATGCTTATAAATCATTTTAAGTGACAGAAACTTTCCTCACTGATATGGACTAAACTGTATGCCCTCCCACTCAATTCAGACGTTGAAGCCCTAATGTCCAGTGTGATTGTATTTAGATTAAGGAAGTAATTAAAATTAAATGAAATCATGAGGGTAGGGCCCTGATAGGATTAGTGCCCTTATAAGAAGAGACATCAGGGAACTCAGTCACTCTTTCCGCCATGTCGGGACAGAATACCTGCAGCCAAGAGAGCTATTTCCAGAAACCAAATCAGCTACCACCTTAATTTTGGACTTCCCAGCTTCCAGAACTTTGAGAAATAAATTTCTGTTGTTTAAGCCACCGAGTCTGTTTTTATTTGTTATGGCAGCCTGAGCAGACTAAGACATCTGCTGTAGGCTTCTTCTTACCTTGGAAAAATTAAAAAGTTTAAGGAAGGTATCACTGGTGGTATCTGGGTGGGTCAGTCAGTCAAGTATTTGACTCTTGGTTTCAGCTCAGGTCTTGATCTCAGGGTTGTGGGATCAAGCCCTGCACCTGGCTCTATGTTCAGCATGGAGTCAGCTTAAGAATCTCTCTCCCTCAGTGAATCATGGAACACTACATCAAGAACTAACGATGTAATGTATGGTGACTAACATACCATAATAAAATTTAAAAAATGAACCAAAAAAAAGAGAATCTCTTTCTCTCTCCTTCTGCCCTTCCTCCCCACGTTCTCTCTCTCAAATAAATCAATCTTAAAAAAAAAAGGCATCAACAACATTCTAACAGTTGTGTGTGTATATGGGACAGATTGATTATACCTATTTTGTTTTGAGGGGATACATTTAAATGAACAGAACCCACTGATAGTAGGCATTGAGAAGTTGCCCTGGATTTGGAGTTAGAAGGAACTGAGGGAGCTTTGTTAATGACTTTTTTTTTTCACTAGGGGAGGGAGTCAGTAGTATTCTACCCCTTGAATCTCAGTGTAGCACACCAGGAATTTATGTTGCCTGCTCAGTGGATTGGCCTACAGCTCTGTATAGGAATTGATAATTTATGATTAGAGGGGCTTGATCTGGCTCTTAACACTCTTCTTACTCAAAGGTGTTAAAATGTTACATACATTATACATATTTATCATATTATTATACATCATCCATTTGTAATTTTGGTTTATACTTTGAGCAAAACTATTATTTTGAACTTAAGTCAAAATGACAGTTTCATCACAAACCCAGTTTTATATAGCAACTTCTCCTTCCTCATTTTTCTCTGGCTGCTCATTATTGTATTCCTTTACTTAGATGAACTGCTGAACATCCCTAGATTTTTTTGGTACTTTGACATGGCTGCTGTGGGAGGGGTATTTTATTTTATTTTATACCTTTGACATTTATGGATGGTCTTGTTGTCTTTTTCTTCTTTCAATTTTTTTCCCAATGTAAGAATGGTCTTGAGAGGATGGGCAAGACAAAATGGTCAGCAGCTTTCCCTATTAGCGTATACAAAGGCCAAGATAGAAGAAGAACACCAGCTATTCTCTCAATATTTAAAAACACAATCCCACATGTGAATACAATAGAGCTGACCTTCTGAAAGACTATGAAAAAGGCAGTTTTTGGACATATTTCTACTTTTCCTTTTTTATTTCCTTTCCAATTCTACTGCCTGCACCAAGCACAGAGCCTATACAGGCCAATGAAACAGGACCTTTTTGTCACTTAGCTGTCTAATATCCATAAAGGTGTTAGCTGATTAAAAGGCTGAAAATATTACTGCTCACAGGAAAATACCTTGCCATTTAAAAAGGGAATTCTTGGAAATAAAAAATACTTTAAGACCCATAATAATGAATTTTTAATGGAATTTTCACGGTAACTATTTTTGTTGTGGAGAGAAAAAGGTAGCCAAGTGCTTTATGTATTTGTTAGGGTAGCCCAACACCCTTAGTGGGCAGGGAGCACACACACATGTCCCTAGGTAGAAGAATTCTGCTGTTTGCATACATATTATAATGATGCTTCCACAGTGATTCTAATATCCCGAGACAGAGGCAGTAGTGTGCTGTAGATGGCTCATACAGCCTCACCTTGGATTTGGCAAAGGTTTGCTGTCCAGGCATCTTCAGCAAATATAGATAAATTAGACCTTGTTAAAGTTGAAAACTTTTATGCTTCAAAAGGTGCTACCAGAAAAGTGAAGTGATAACCTACTGAAAGGGAGAAATGTTTGCAAATCATGTATCTGATAAAGGGTTTGTACCTAGCATATGCAGAACTCTCATAACTCAGTAATAAAAAGACAAATCACCCAATTAAAACTATGTGAAGGACCTAGATATTTCTCCAAAGAAAATATAAAAATGGTCAATAAGGACATGAATAGATGCTCATCATGAATCACACAAATGTAAATCAAAACAATGAGATACCACTTCATGCCCATCAGAAAGGCTATAATAAAAAAGTCAGATAATAACAAGCATTGATGGCAATGTGGAAAAGTCAGAACCTTCATGTACTGCTGCTGGGAATGTAAAATGGAGCAGCCACTTTGGAACAGTCTGACAGTTTGTCAGATGGTTATAAATAGAGTTACTATATGATCCTGCAATTCCACTTCTAGGTATATATCCAAAAGAAATGGAAGTGTATGTTCACACAAAACTTACACATAAATGTTTATAGCAGCATTATTCATCATACACAAAAGGTGGAAACCACTTACATGTCCATCAACTGATAAGTTGATAAATAAAATAGAGTTATATCCATACTATGAAAGATTTGGCCATAAAAAGAATGAAGTCTGATACATACATCAGTGTTGATGAACCTTGAAAACATTATGCTAAGTGAAAGAACTCAGTCAAAGAGGCCACATAATATATGATTCATTTTTATGAAATGTTCAGAATAAGCAAATCTATAGAGCCAGAAAGTACATAAGTCATTGCTGAGAGATGGGGGACTTGGTTCTAGGGTTTGTGGTTGCTTTCTACTATAGTCATGGTTGTGCATATCTGTGAATATACTATACTAAAAAACAGTGAATTACATATTTTAAGTCATTATTTATACACAAACCATATATGAATTATCTATCAATAAAATTATTTTAAGATATAAATTAGAGACAATGAAGATACAAAAAATCCAAATCGAATTTCTAGAGATAAGAAGTATAGTATCTGAGGTAAATAGTATGCTGCATGGGATTAATAGTGAAGAAGAAGAGATTAGATGAAGAAGAAGAAAACATTAGTTAACTTTAATACACAGCAATAAAACTATCCAAAATGAGGCACAGAGACACAAAAGAAAACAAAGCAGAGTATTAGTGAGCTATGGAACAATTTCATCATATGTGTAACTGGAATTGCCATGGGAGAAGAGAGAGGAGATGGCCAATAAGGGATTTGAAAAATAGTAACTAAGATATTTTTCTAATTTGATGAAATATATTCCTATACATCCAAGAACCTCAAGTACAAGAAACATAAAGGGAACTATGCCAAGAGACATCTTAATCAAATTGCTCAAAATTATTGATGAAAGAAAAAAATCTTAAAAGTTATCAGAGGACAAAAAACACCTTGTATTCAGAGGAACAAAGATAAGATTGACAGCAAATTTCTCTTCAGAAACAATATGAGCTAGAGGGAAGTGGGGAAACATCTTCAGAGTAGTGAAAGAAAAAAGACAAATCCTTCACCTGTCATCATCAGCAAATATAGATAAAAATATATATAGAAATATATATGTAGAAAAAAAATCTTAAGAAAGAAAAATGAAATAAACAGTTTTTCAGACTGCAAAATTTGAAATAAGTTATTACCAGCAGACCCACACTATGAGAAATATTAAAGGAAGACCTTCAGGCAAAAGGAAAATAATGTAAGAAAGAAAAATGGATCTATACAAAGAATGATGAGCACTAAAATTGGAAGCTGCATGGGTAAATATACAAGATATTTTTTCTTATTTAAGTCTCCTTGAATGTAATGGACTATTTTAGCAATGATTTTAACAGTGTATTGCAGTGTTTATAACAAAAAGTAAAACCTTTGACAGCAATAGCACCAATGCTGGGATAGAAAAAAATGGGAGTATACCATTTCAAGTTTCCTATGTGGCAGGATTTCTACCTCTAAGGCAGATACTTTTCTCCTATGCATCTTTGGAATAAAAAAACAACCCACATCAAGACACACTGGAAATTCCTTTGCCATTTTGCTTCTAGTCAGAGAATAAGAACTTGCTAATCTTTGTGTCAATAAGGTGCTATCTGCCTGTCAGTCAGATGGTGACGAAAACTACTTTGTTTTCCCTAGTTCTGTTGATTGAAACATTTTACATAGCACTACAGTTTCATGGGATGGTAGCTGATACTATGTCATTTTCTACCCTCTCTTGTTCTTCATCCTGATGCAAAATTTCCCTTATACCTGAAATGACAAGTAGCTTAGAAACATGAGGTTGTCACTTACTCTTGAACTTAAAGTTTCTAGGCTGGTATTCAAATATCAAGTGAACATCTACTATGTCCTGAACACTCTTAGGAGTATGCATTATATTATTTATCTTTATATTCCCCCCAAAGTGCCTAGCACATTGCTCCATATAGAAGACACTCACTATATTGTCCCTGAAGCAATAAATGAGACCACATGGTGCTTATGATTTGCCTACTATCTATATTCATAGTTCCTAAACCAATGTGCCCGACCATGCTTAGTTACCTTGCATTTTAATGGTAAACAACTTCTTATGGATTCAAATTCATGAGAACAAAAATTGGGTCTGTCACATTCATCAATATATTTCCTCACCTAGCATAGCATCTGGCACATAGCAGTAGTATCTTGGCAAAATTTTGTTGAGTGGACAAATGAGTGAAGAAACAAATGGACTTTGGGAAAGTCCATCTTTCTCAGCTCTTGTTTCCTAATATGGAAAATAGCATTAGTAATCTTATTGTGATAATATACATGTAAAGTACCTAGCGCATTGCTTGGCACATAGCAGGCAATCAATATATGTCCAAGTTTTTCCTTTCTCCTCCATGCTCCATCCCACCCCCATACCTGTATGCATGTCCTGAGACCATTTTCCATAATGACTTTTTCTAGCATGTGAACTGATAAACCAAATTATCAACCATGTTGATGGCCAACATTACCTTAATTTAACTCTCAAGGTGGGTCTAGGGAACTTCTATGGATGGAAGACCCTTCAAGATCAAAAGCTATAAGGTCTGAAAGGAAGGTTTTTCAGACTCCCATGAGCAATGGTAGAGGAAATGTTTATGAGCTCTGAAGCTCTTTAGCACATAAGGCCATGGGTTGGGGGACTCTGGCTTACCAGCTCTGGGAGATCTGAATGCTTAGAATTTTCATACCCTCCAATCTGATGCACCAACATCATGTTAAACCAAGTAAGACCTCCATAATGAGCCTGGACAGCCAACTTTTTGAGAAACTCATCTACCTCTCATCTAAGATGTGAATTCTACTTCCAACTATGCTAAAATTTAACTTAGGCCAATCCTGTAGCTTCTCTGAGATGCAATTCTCTCTCCATAAAGATTTATAAATTTCCATCAAGGTGGAAGAGGATAAAGAAAATGTGGTGCTTTATACAATGGAATGTTGAACTGCAGTTAAGAGGAATGGTTGAGGGGCACATGGGTGGCTCAATTGGTTGTGTCCAACTCGGTTTTGGCTTAGGTCATGATCTCAGGATCCTGGGATTGAGCCCCCCACTGGGCTCCATGCTCAGTGCAGAGTCTGCTTGTCCCTCTCCCCCCTATTCTGCTCCTCCCCCTCCCCACTCGCACACACTCTCTATAAGATAAAATAAAATAAAATAAGGATTGGCCTAGATCTCAAAACAATGCAGAGTGAAGAAAATGAGATATGTACTGTATGATAACTTTGAAACAAAACAGAAAAATACTACTACATGTTTATATGTATATAGAATTATCAAATATGATCCAAAAAGAAAATCAGCAAACTAATAATAATTCTTACATTTGAGGGGAATGGAAGGGCACAAGGAGGTGTCCCAGATTGTGAGGAGGTCCATCAGATTTATTTGTAATGTTCTGTCCTGAATTAAAAATAAAATTTCTTTTCATTTTCTAAATTTTAAAAATAAATTTCTCAATATTAAAAAAAAAAGGAAAACATTAGATTGGGTACTCTCTAAGGTCCCTTTGAGCTCTAAAATTCTAGTGCTGTAAGATAAAAGAAAGAATTCAGTAATGGAAGCTTGCAACAGTCTCACTTAGCTCACTTTGGCTAAATTCTTCCCAGGGAGATCAGAGCAGACCACCTTTAAGATCTGTTCCAACACTGAGTGTCTATGGAAATAAGAGAAGAGAAACTAAGCTCTGTTATATGACTGCTTGCTTTCTAGGCTCTTGCATGAACTATGTCCTGACTTCAGTGTAGGAGTTGGAGATCAGAAGGGCTTGGCTACAAGATGGCTTACTACAGAGAGGTAAAATTATCTTGGATATTTTCCACCATCGAATACTTCTATCTTTTGACATGAATATCAAGGGAAGATGTTTTCCCTGTAGACTTTTCTTCCCCTGCTTACTTTTTATTTTATGTTAACTGCTGCTGTTAATAGAAGCTGCTTTAAGCAGAATTGCTTTGTCTTTGATGAGTAGACAAGGGCTTGTCTGAAGTTTAAAAAACACAGACATCTGATTGTTACGTATTGTGGTAAAAAGATGGAAGAACTAATTGGCAACTCTCTCACCCCCACCAACTGTCTGCCTCTTTCCTTTTTCCTTTCTTGTGGTTCTATCCCTTCTAGGACAGTGATGCAGGGCTGTTAAGGTACCTTCAGCCCTGAACACTGGGGATTCTTTCTTTCCCTCTATACCACTACACACTTATTCCAGCCTCTAACTCAGTAGTTATCCCAGTGGCTAGATAGATTTGGAATATTACCCCCTTCTCCTCTGGGCTTATGTCCGGCTCTCCTTCACAAAGCCTTCCCTGACCACCTCATTGCACAGTGACCTTTCTTCCCTGTCCACTATGGCATATCGTCCATACCATATAGATTAATCCTTATACTGCTTTGAATTCTCTCATCATTTAAATGATGTTCATCTTCTTTCCCTGTCATTCTATTTTATAAAAACGGCTTGGAATTGGATCATGGGTGACAGTGGCCAAGGGCAGTGGTCTGTTAGGGCCCCAATGGTCATAGGATCCTTTTTTACTCCCAGTTTTTTTTCTCGCCATTTAGAGTGAAAATGTTAGGTCAATGTGTGGTTGGAGAACACAGCTGAGCAAATGAACAAAGTTGATAGATACATCAATTTGATAGAGAAAAGGCCTTTAGGGCCCCTATGCATTATTTTTGTAAGAACTATGCAGTAATCTATCACTTCTAGATCCATTCATCAAACAAATGTGTTGCGTAGGCTTTATTTAAAAATGAAATTAGGTGTTGACTGGCTCAGCTACCTTTGTCATAACCTGAGAAACTGTCTACTGGGTAAATCAGAGATTTTTCAAAAGCTTATAAATACCAAACCCATTTTCCCCAATACACAGAAGCCCAAAATGATCCTAAAGGTTTCAGTCTATCTGATAAATAATCCGCATCTTTTGTTTCTAAAAAGAAATCAATCAGCCCAGCTGACATTTTAGATTAGATTTCAAACTCAGAGAGAATTTATCATCATTTTTCTTACTGTAGTTAGTTTGGATGTCAGCCTGAAGCTGAAGCAGAGCACTGAGAATTCCAAGTTATAGATCAGTAAACTATGATACAAACCAAGTGAACCCAGTTATTTGGGACAAAGCTGATATGATCATTGGCAAGCAGAATATCTGATAAGTTACTGCGTTGCATATTCAAAAAATAATATGTGCTTGGAGACAGGGTGGAGGGAGGAAAAGGAGTGGAGTGAGGGTTTGCAAAAAAAGCATGAAAACATTTGAGGTGAGGGATATGCTCATTATCTTGATTGTGGTGATGGTTTCATATGTATATGCATATGTGAAAACTAATCAAGTTATACAATTTAAATATGTGGAGCTTATTGTATTTCAATTATACCTCAATAAAGCTGTTAAAAATAATTTGAAGGTATACATTTAAAAGAATTTGCATTCCATCATTGAGACAAATTCTTTTATTAACATATAATGTGTTATTTGCCCCAGGGTATAGGTCTGTGAATCATCAGTCTCACATAATTCAAAGGACTCACCATAGCATACACCCTCCCCAATGTCCATAGCCCAGCCACCCTATCCTTTCCCTCCCAACCCCCAGAAACCCTCAGTTTGTTTCCTGGGATTAAGAGTCTCTTATGGTTTGTCTTCCTCACCAGTCCCTTCTTGTTTCACTTTTTCCCTCCCTACCCCCAACGACCTCCTACCCTACTTCTCAGTTCCTCATATCAGAGGGATCATATTATAATTGTCTTTCTCTGATTGACTTATTTCACTTAGCATAATACCCTCTAGTTCCGTCCATGTCATTGCAAATGGCAAGATTTCAGGGTTTTTTTTTTTTAAAGATTTTATTTATTTGACAGACAGAGATCACAAGTGGGCAGAGAGGCAGGCAGAGAGAGAGGAGGAAGCAGGCTCCCCACTGAGCAGAGAGCCCAATGCGGGGCTCGATCCCAGGACCCTGGGATCATGACCTGAGCCGAAGGCAGAGGCCTAACCACTGAGCCACCCAGGTGCCCCCAGGGTTTTTTTTTGATGGCTGCATAGTATTCCAGTGCGTGCGTGTGTGTGTGTGTGTGTGTGTGTGTGTGTGTGTGTGTGTAACATCTTCTTTATCCATTCATCTAGGATGGACATCTAGGTTCTTTCCATAGTTTGGCTATTGTGGACATTGCTGCTATAAATATTCGGGTGCACGTGCCCCTTTGGATTACTATTTTTGTATCTTAAAGGTAAATACCCAGTAGTGTGATTGCTGGGTCATAGGGTAGCTATATTTTCAATGTTTTGAGGAACCTCCATACTGTTTTCCAGAGTGGCTGCACCAGTTTGCATTCTCACCAACAGTGTAGGAGGGTTCCCCTTTCTCTGCATCCTTGCCAACATCTGTCGTTTCCTCACTTGTTAATTTTAACCACTGACTGGTGTGAGGTGGTATCTCATTGTGGTTTTGATTTGTATTTTTCTGATACCAAGTGATGTTGAGAACATTTTCATGTGTCTGTTGGACATTTGGAAGTCTTTGCAGAAATGTCTGTTCATGTCTTCTGCCCATTTCTTGATTGGATTGTTTGTTCTTTGGGTGTTGAGTTTGGTAAGTCCAAGATTTTGGATAGTAGCCCTTTATCTGATATATCACTTGCAAATATCTTCTCCCATTCTGTTGGTCATCTTTTGGTTTTGTTGACTGTTTCCTTTGCTATGCAAAAGCTTTTGATCTTGATGAAGTCCCAGTAGTTCATTTTTGCTTTTGCTACCCTTGCCTTTGGCAATGTTTCTATGAAGAAGTTGCTGTGGCTGAGGTCGAAAAGGTTTCTGCCTGTGTTCTCCGCCAGGATTTTGATGGCTTCCTTTCTCACATTGAGGTCTTTCATCCATTTTGAGTCTATTTTTGTGTGGTGTAAGGAAATGGTCCAGTTTCATTCATCTGCATGTGGCTGTCCAATTTTCCCAACACCATTTGTTGAAGAGACTGTCTTTTTTCTTTTGGACATTCTTCCCTGCTTTGTCGAAGATTAGTTGACCATAGAGTTGAAGGTCCATTTCTGGGCTCTCTATTCGGTTCCATTGATCTATGTGTCTGTTTTTGTGCCAGTACCATACTGTCTTGATGATCACAGCTTTGTAATAGAGCTTGAAGTCCTGAGTTGTGATGCTGCCAACTTTGGTTTTCTTTTTCAACATTCCTCTGGCTATTCAGGGTCTTTTCTGGTTCCATATAAATTTTAGGATTATTTGTTCCATTTCTTTGAAAAACATTGATGATATTTTGATAAGGATTGCATTAAATATGTAGATTGCTTTAGGTAGCATAGATATTTTCACAATATTTTTTCTTCCAATCCATGAGCATGGAATGTTTTTCCATTTGTTTGTGTCTTCCTCAATTTCTTTCATGAGTATTCCATAGATTTCTGAGTATAGATTCTTTGCCTCTTAGTTATGTTTATTCCTAGGTATCTTATGGTTTTGGGTGCAATTATAAATGGGATTGACTCCTTAATTTCTCTTTCTTCTGTCTTGCTGTTGGTGTATAGAAATGCAACTTATTTCTGCACATTGATTTTATATCCTGACACTTTACTGAATTCCTGTATGAGTTCTAGTTTTGGAGTGGAGTCTTTGGGTTTTCCACATAAAGTACCATATCATTAGCAAAGAGTGAGAGTTTGACTTCTTTTATCAATTTGGATGCCTTTTATTTCTTTTTGTTGCCTGATTGCTGAGGCTAGGAGTTCTAGTACCATGTTGAATAGGAGTGGAGAACAGGTATTTAATTCTTCTTTAAATGTTTGGTAGAATTCTCCTGGGCAGCTGTCTGGCCCTGGACTCTTTTTTGTTGGGAGATTTTTGATGACTGCTTCAATCTTCTTACTGATTATGGGTCTGTTTAGGTTTCCTATGTCTTCCTGGTTCAGTTTTGGTAGTTTATGTTTCTAGGAATGCATCCATTTCTTCCAGATTGTCAAATTTGCTGGTGTATAGTTGTTCATAATATGTTCTTAAAATTGTTTGTATTTCTTTGGTGTTGGTTGTGAGCTCTCCTCTTTCACTCATGATTTTATTAATTTGGGTCCTTTCTCTTTTCTTTTTGATAAGTCTGGCCACAGGTTTATCAATCTTATTAATTCTTTTGAAGAACCAGCTCTTAGTTTCATTGATTTGTTCTACTGTTCTTTTGGTTTCTAGTTCATTGATTCCTGCTCTGATGTTTATTCTTTCTCTTCTCCTGCTGGGTTTAGGCTTTCTTTGCTGTTTTTTCTCCAGCTCCTTTAGGTATAGGGTTAGGTTGTGTACTTAACCTTTCTTGTTTCTTGACAAAGGCTTGTATTGCTATATACTTTCCTTTCAGGACCACCTTTGCTGTGTCCCAAAGGTGTTTGAAGAGTTGTGTTTTCATTTTCATTTGTTTCCATGAATTTTTTAAATTATTCCTTAATTTCCTGGTTGAGGGGCACTTGGGTGGCTCAGTGGGTTAAAGCCTCTGCCTTCGGCTCAGGTCGTGATCCCAGGGTCCTGGGATCGAGCCCTGCATTGGGCTGTCTGCTCAGCAGGGAGCCTGCTTCCCTTCCTCTCTCTCTGCCTGCCTCTCCACCTATCCGTGATCTCTGTCTGTCAAATAAATAAATAAAACCTTTAAAAAAATAAAGCCTGTATTTGCTTGTTGATCTTTTGCTTAGATGATCTGTCCATTTCAGTGAGGGGGTGTTAAAGCCCTCTACTATTATTGTATTATTGTTGATGTGTTTCTTTGATTTTGTTATTAATTGATTTATATAATTGGCTGCTCCCATGTTAGGGGCACAGATATTTAAAATTGCTAGATATTCTTGTCGGACAGACCTTTTAAGTATGATATAGTGTCCTTCCTCATCTCTCATGATAGTCTTTGGCTTAAAATCTAATTTATCTGTTAAAAGGATTGCCACCCTGACGTTTTTTAATGTCCATTAGGATGGTAAATTGTTTTCCACCTCCTCACTTTAAATCTGGGTGTCTTTGGGTCTACAATGAGTTCCTCGTAGACAGCATATCAGTGAGTCTTGTTTTTTATCCATTCTGATACCCTGTGTCTTTTGATTGGGGCATTTAGCCCATTTACATTCAGGGTAACTATTGAAATATATGAATTTAGTGCCATTGTATTGCCTATAAGGAGACTGTTACTGTATATTGTATCTGTTCCTTTCTGGTCTGTTACTTTTAGGCTCTCTCTTTGCTTAGAAGGCCCCTTTCAATATTTCCTATAGGGCTGGTTTGGTGTTTGCAAATTCTTTTAGTTTTTGTTTGTCCTGGAAGCTTTTATCTCTCCTATTTTTAGTGACAGCCTCGCTGGATATAGTTTTCTCGGCTGCATATTTTTCTCATTTAGTGCTCTGAATATATCATGCCAGTCCTTTCTGGCCTGCCAGGTCTTGTGGATAGGTCTGCCGCCAATCTAATATTTCTATGATTATATGTCACAAACCTCTTGTCCCAAGCTGCTTTAAGGATTTTCTCTTTGTCACTGAGACTTGTAAGTTTTACTATTAGATGATGGGGTGTTGACCTATTTTTATTGATTTTGAGGGGGGTTCTCTGTGCTTCCTGGATTTTGATGCTTGTTCCCTTCACCAAATTAGGGAAATTCTCTGATATAATTTGCTCCAATATACCTTCTGCCCCTTTCTCTCTTTCTTTTTCTTCTGAGTTCCCAATTATTCTAATATTGTTTTGTCTTATGGTATCACTTATCTCTCGAATTCTTCCCTCATGACAGGGAGTTGTTTATCTTTTTCTCAGCTTCTTTATTCTTCATCATTTGGTCTTTTATATCACTAATTCTCTCTTCAGCCTCATTTATCCTAGCAGTAAGAGCCTCCATTTTTGATTGCACCTCATTAATAGCTTTTTTAATTTCAACATGGTTAG
This sequence comes from Enhydra lutris kenyoni, assembly GCF_002288905.1. NCBI lineage: Eukaryota > Metazoa > Chordata > Mammalia > Carnivora > Mustelidae > Enhydra > Enhydra lutris. The sequence continues at coordinate 3,388,427 of NW_019154164.1, read as the reverse complement.
ATTTTAGTTCATTTCTCCAGAAAGGGATTTTATTTCTCCAGAAAGAGATTCTCTAGTATCTTCCATGCTTTTTTCTAGACCAGCTAGTACCTTGTAATCGTCATTCTGAACTCTATCTGACATCTTACTAATGTCCATACTGATGAGATCCCTAGCTGTTGGCACTGCCTCTTGGTCTTTTTTTTTTGAGGTGAGTTTTTCCACCTTTTCATTTTGTCCAAATAAGAAGAGATGAATGAGAGAACAAAATACTAAAAGGGTATCAATGAACCCAGAAAAATATACACTAACCAAGTCAGAAGAGGGCTGAAACTGGGAGATAGATAGATAGATAGATAGATATAGATATATAGAGATATATCTCTCTCTCTATATATAGCTGGTGAATAGAACACAGCCAGACACTTGGTTTTGGGTGTATTTTGGTCTGTTAGAATAAACTGTTTCCCAAAATATTAAAGAAAGAAAAACTTATATATACACACAAGAAATAAGGGTAAACTTGATGAAGGGATGAAATATGACTGTAAAGATGAAAATCAAAAAAGATTCTAAAAAACAAACTGAGAAGAAGTTGGTTGAAAAAAGAAAAAAAAAAGAAAGAATGTGATTAGGCTGGAGACTAGAACAAAGCCATGCGTTAGATTTAGGGTATATTTTGATCTGTTAGAAGAAACTGTATCCCAAAATTTTAAAGAGAAAAAAACTTATATGTATACAAAAAATAAGGCTAAATACAATGAAGGGATATAATATGACTACAACAATGAAAATTAAAAAGATTCTTAAGGTATTGATAAGATAAAATAGTTAAAAAACATTAAAATTTTAAAAAATAGAATAAGAAAAAATAAAATTAAAAAAATTTAACTTTGAAAGACTAAAGAATCATGGGAAAGAAGCCATGAATTCCATATGCTGTATTCCCATATTTCTGAGATTTTGCAGTTCTCATTGATTGGTGAATGTGGTCTTAGCTGGATGGTCTTGTTGATCTTCTGGGGGAGTGGACTGTTGCAGTGATTCTCAAATGTCTTTCTTTTTTTAAAGACTTTATTTATTTATTTGACAGATAGAGATCACAAGTAGGCAGAGAGGCAGGCAGAGAGAGAGGGAGAAGCAGTTTCCCCCGCTGAGCAGAGAGCCCGATGCAGGGCTCGATCCCAGGACCCTGAGATCATGACCTGAGCTGAAGGCAGAGTCTTTAGCCCACTGAGCCACCCAGGTGCCCCTCAAATGTCTTTCTCTGAGGTGGAATTGCACCACCCTTGCCAGGGGCCAGCCTAAATAATCTGCTTGGGTTTGCTCTTGGTAGTTTTTGTTCCCTGAACGCTTTCCGTATAGCTTTGGAGGATGGGAGTGAAGATGGTGGCCTCCCAATCTCTGGTCCCATAGGAGCTGAGAGCTCAGGGCCCCACTGCTCAGTGTGCCCTCAGAGAAAAGCCATCAATCCCTTCTGTCTCCTTGGCCTCCAGCCTCACTCTGTGCTCATGTGGCCTGTGACCAAGCATTTCTATCTCCGGTGCATGGCCCCATTTGGTGTCTCCAAAACCAGCAGATTCTTGCAGTGCACTCCTGTGCCACTCCTGCTGGAGGAGGAAGGTAAGTATCCCCGAATCTGCTGCCTGTGGAGTCACTGCTTGAAGAACAGTGGCCCACTGTGCCTCAGATCATGGTTTAAGGTAACCCCGAGCTGAGAGCCCACTCCTCCAAATTTCAGGGTTCTTTTCTACTTTTGTTCCCACATGTTTCTTTCTACCAGACTGATGGGAGATTTCCACAGAAGAATCTCCGGGCAGTTTCATTGACCAAAGCCTCCTGATTTGTCTGGCAGTATGTCAGGTTCTCAGGAGGCCTGATGACCTCTGCCATTTTGATTTCCACTTAGCCATTCTACTGGATAACTAGAGCTAACACTTACATGGTACTATGACACAATATTCTGTGTCAAATAATACAGGACATTTAAGAGAGATGATTCACTAGTCCAAATATTTCTGTGCCCAGGTATATTATTAGTCAGCATAGACTTCCCTAACAAAATATTGTGGGCAACCTGAATTTATTTCTCATACTATTGGAGACTGGAATTCTAGTTGCTTGCTGATTCCATTCCTCGTTTGAACACAACATTCTTCTCACTGTGTTCTCATATGGTAGGGAGAGAGAGACACACACAGAAAGACACACATTCACACACACATATACATACACACACAGTGAAAGATCATGTAAGAGAGGGAGGGAGTGTGTGATGTCTCTTCTTTAAGGGCACTATTGCCATCATGAAGGCTCCACCCTCATGAACTCATTCAACCCTAATTACTTCCCAACTGCCCCATCTCCAAATAGCATCACATTGGGGGTTAGGGTTTCAATATGAATTGTGGGAATACACAATTCAGTCCATGGGTTAGTATTTTCTATTCATAATTATGTAAATGGCTAGTGGATTCTCGCATTTTTTAGGCCCAAATACTTGGAGTCACCTAGCAGTTAGGATCATGGTTTGCACCAGGGTGGTCCAGATTTGACCCTTAGTGTGGATATACTGGCCTGGTAAAGATGCATTGGAGTATAGTGGTTGGAAGTCAGACTCTTGAGCAGAACTTCCTGATTTTGAAGAAAAGCTTTGCTCCCTACCAGCTGTGAGACTTCAAAAAACTTCATCACTCTCTCTGTGTGAGGCTAAATGGACAGAGAAGATAGCATGCATGCATACATACATACCTTTTTAATTTAAATTCAATTAGTTAACATATAGTACATTTGTTTTAGATGTAGTGTTCAATAATTTATCAGTTGCATATAACACCCAGTGCTCATCACATTGTATGCCATACATACCTTATTGGCTTGTGGTGAGGATTAAATTAGTTAAGAAAGCGGAGTTTAGAGCATAGGAAGGGCTTAATAAATGTGAGTTATTATTATCTGTTAGGAAACAAACTCCATGAGGGTAAGGATTTTTGTTTGTTGTGTCCCAAGCATGCAGAACAGTACCTGGTACCTGTAGAAGGTGCTCATATTTGCTGAATAAATGAATGAATCTTTAGTTCCTTTCTTTCAACCATCATATTCAACCCATCAGTTCTATTTTCAAAATATATCTAGAATCGACCACTTTTTCCTGTTTTCTCTGCTACCATCTGGTCAATAGCCTCTATCTCCTTTCATCAGAATGATTATGATATCATCCTAACTGACCTTGGTCTTTCTTTCTTTTACTGCCACTGTCTATGCTCCCCAGAAACTGGCCTTCTCTCTCCTTGCCCAGAATCATTTCTTTAAATTGCACTTAAGGTGATTGATCCTTTTTTTTTTGTTAACTCATTTTTTAAAAAGTTTTTGTTTAAATTCCAGTTAGTTAACATACAGTGTAATATTAGCTTCAGGTATACAATATAGTGATTCAACACTTCCATACAGATGACTGGTTCTTTTTAAGCCTAGCTTAAATCACACTGCTCCTTTGCTCAAACCCTCCTGTAATTCATAGGAAAAGGCAAAATTTGTATCTGATCTAAAAAAAAAAATTGTATCTGATCTGATTTTATTTACCTCTTTGTTCTCTTCTTCTATTACTTTCCCCTTTGCTTATTGTGCTTCACTCACACTGAAATAGAACAGTATTTCTTTACTATACCATGCACACAGTCCTGCCCCAGGATCCTTGCACTTGCTGTACCTTTTTCTAAGAGTGTTCTACATTCACTTCCTCATTTTCTTCAGATCTCTACTTAAATATTGCCATTAGAGAGACTGTTCCTGATCATCCTATATAAAACAGCATCCCAGCTTCCAGTGTTCCCTCACCACCTTCCTCCGTTTTAGTTGTCTCCATAGCATTTACCACCACCTGATATATCTGTTATATTTTCGTTATTTATGATCTCTCTGACCTCACCAAAATGTCATCTCCCCCAGGGAAGGCACTTTGGTAATTTTGTTCACTGCTGTATCCCCAGCACCTGGAATGGTGTATGGAATATTTTGGTTTTTCAGTAATTATTTGCTGAATGAATAGATGATATTAAAAAAAAATGTCCCTCCAGAACACATGAATAGACATTTTTCTGAAGAAGACATTCAGATGGCTAGCAGACACATGAAAAGGTGCTTGACATCACTCATCATCAGGGAAATACAAATCAAAACCATGATGAGACCTCACACCTGTCACAATGACTAAAATTAACAATACAAGAAACAACAGGTATTGGCAAGGGTGTGGAGAAAGGAGAACTCTCTTACACTATTGGTGGGAATGCAAACTGGTGCAGCCACTCTGGAAAACAGTATGGAGGTTCCTCAAAAAGTTGAAAATAGAGCTACCCTACAATCCAGCAAATGCACTACTAGGTATATACCAAAAGTACATAATAATAGAGATTTGAAGGACCACATGCACCCTGATATTCATAGCAGCATTATCAATAATAACCAAAATGTGGAAAGAACCCAAATGTCCTTTCACTGATGAATGGATAAAGATGTGGTGTGTATATATACACAATGGAATATTACTCAGCTGTCGAAAATGAAATCTTGCCATTTTCAACAACATGGATGGAGCTAGAGTGTATTATGCTAAGTGAAATAAGTTAGCCAGAGAAAGACAAATACCATATGATTTCACGTATGAGTGACATTTAAGAAACAATACATATGAATGTATGAGAGGGGGAAAGAAAATGAAGAAAGAGGGAGACCACCAAAAGAGACTCAAATATCGAGAACAAACAGGTGGCTGATGGAGGGAGATGGGTGGGAGATGAGCTAGCTGGGTGACGTGAATCAAGGAGGGCACTTGCTATGATGGGCACTGGGTGTTGTATGTAAGTGATGAATCACTGAATTCTACACCTGAAACCAATATTGCACCATATGTTAGCTAACTAGAATTTAAGTACAAATTTGAAAAAAAAAGAAAGAAAAAGTAATGTCCCTCATTAGCATCTTCTAAGGAGCATCTTATATTCTATGATAACTTCCTTTAGATATACAACTATATTCGACTTGGATTATTGGAGAGAAGGAAAATGAATTTTTCCTTTACAAAACCAGTTTGGTAAGCAAAATATAGGAAAACTGGGGTTTATGGGGGAAACATTTACAAAAACCCTTGGGGATGACAATTTGGAGGGACAGTGACCTCTCCATGGTATGGGTCTGGTCAAAATGTTCCCAGTCTGAGGTGCTGAATACTGAGGACCAGCTCCCTGTGGCTGCATTTAAAAATCATTCTGAAAAGTCTGTTCTTTTAGTTCCATAAAATAACATCTTTCAAAAGACTCAAACTGTTAACAGTGTCTTCTGGGAATTGTGTTTTTTTTTTTTTTTTCAGGGTGGGGTGGGTTCATGGCAGAGGAAAATGGAAACAAGGGAAGGGAAAAGTAGACTTTTATTTTTACTTAATTCTATGTTATTAATCTTTTTAACGTGGAGCAAGAGTTACATTTTTAAAATAAAAACATCTTCTCTATTCTGTTTTTATTCCCTTGGAAATTATCAACTGATGATAATTCTTCCTATTTTAAAAAAATTGATAACATTCTACCTCCGAAAAACTTTTATAGTGGGCAAGTATAGGAAAATTAAAAAATGTAAAAGCTCTAGACAAGGTTAGTAAAGCTTGGATTATTTAGGTTTGTGTACTTGCCACCTCATATAAAATGTTTAATTCACAGATCTTTGCTTGGGGCTGTGAATTTATGTTCTAAAGTGGAGGGGATTTAAAAATTAGGACGACTCTGGTTTTCCCATCTGTGTTAAATCCATATAATCAGATGAGTCACAGTGATCTTTTTGGGGGAGGGGAAGCTCTCTGCTTTTACAAAGCACAAATCCACCAGAATTCTCTGAGCCATTTTGTATATTTTTGACACACTGGCCGACAGTCAGGAAGTAGAATTAGGCTATCCAAGTGATCTTCACTCCAGCTCTTTTGGTTCTAGCCCAAAACGGAACCTAAGAACTGGGAAAGAAGGACAAAGCAGTCATCTAAAACTCAGTCTTGGGAGTAAGGAAGGGGTCAGCAAGTAGAAGCTGACTTTCCTAATCCTGACCTCAGCTGTGTGCTACTTCTTAGAGGTCCAGGAGGTGTCCTCAAATAACAGACATCCCAATAATGACAGCATAATGCAGATGCAGCCTCCCCTGCACCCAGCAAGACTGTCAGGATTAAACCTGCTGTGCCCTGTGATACCACTTTCTTCACTGACTGGCACCACTATTCCTTGGCTCCAGTGCTTAAGAAGTATGTTTTTGCTCTTCTCGGCAGCTCCTCTCCCATTGCAAACCTGTATGTACCTGTTGCTCTTTTTCTTTCTGATTGCCTAGACTATCAAATTAAAAAGAGAAACCACCTCGAAACCACATAGAGATGAAGCAGTCTTCATTGCATTGATTTTCAATGCAGAGCTCACTAGAGAATTGAGGTGTATGTGGCTCCGCCTCTTATAGTACCATGTTTCAAGACCGTTAGACCCTTAACAGAGTGTTTTCCAGATTTTCCAAAAATTGGACAGGTACCCTGCATATCCTGAAAGTATCAAAAGAGTGAGTAAACAACATGCTTTAAATACTCCTTCATTTGTTTTAATATAATTAGGTTTGGGAGCTGGCAATCAATCAGAATGTCTATGTGTAGCATTTTGGAATCAGGAAGAAATTGGAAACATAACCATTGTGACTCCATTCTAATAAGTTTGAATGCAAGCAGAATAGCTAAAAAGAAAACTCTTTCTACTCTTTCCAGTTCCTCCTCCTCCTCAGAGAGTTCAGTGCAAGCCAGTTGTTCTGAGACCACTGAAACATGGAATCTAGTTAACCACTCTCTCTCTCTCTTAGGACTTGAGTGAGGCTAGGGGTAATTATGTAGGTATTCATTTCAGAGAGAGTGAGTGCCTACTTGTAGCCAAGCATTGTGCTAGGTGTTGGGTATACAGTGGTGAGCAAAAACAGATGTGATGCCTGCTTTCTTGGAGCTTCTGATCTCATGGATAAGACAGACATTAATTAAATAATTACACAAATGAGTATTTAATTATAAACTGAGTTAAATATTCTGAAGTAAAGCAACAGAGTTCTAAGGAAGTGTACACTATAATGGGGAGTTAATGAGACTTTCCTGAAGAAATATTGATTAAACCAAGATTTGAAGGGTGAGTAGGAGTTAAATGACTCAACAGGAAGAAAAACGTGTTCTAAGTAGAAAGAATAGCAGGTCAAAAGTGCTGTGGAGCACTAGAAACAAGGTCAGTGTGACGGGTCCAGACAGTGAGTGATTGGTGGGAGATGAAGCTGGAGAATTCAGTGGGGGTGTTTTCCAATGGGAGTGCCACTGATTTGGAATACTACAATTGTACATGAGGGTGGGGAGTGCCAGTTCATATATAAAAAGTTGCAGGAAGTTTAACCTCTTTGGTCTCTGCCCACTAAATGTCAAACTGTTCCCCTGGCATTTATGACAACCAAGAAGTCCCTAAACAGCCCCCAGTTAAGAACTGCTGAATTTAGAGCTTTGTCTTACAAGCAAAGGAGAAATAACAGGAAACAGTTTAAGCAGAAGAAGAAATTGACAAAATTTATATTCTGGAAAGGTCATTTTGTAAATGCATATTGGTAAATGAAAGAAGCCAATCTGAAGAGGTTACATTCTGTTTAATTCCAACTATATAACACTTTGGGAAAGGCAAAACTATGCAGACTATAAAGAGATCAGTGGTTGCCAGACGTTAGTAGGGAGGGAGGAATTAATCAATGGAGCACGGGGGATACTTTTCGGGCAGTGCAACTATGCTGTATGCTAATATAATGGTGGATAGGTGTCATTATATATTTGTCCAAACCTACAAAATGTACAACACAGAGAGTAAACCCTAATGTGAACTGTGGACTTTGGGTTGTTATGATGTGTCAGTGCAGGTTCATTAATGATAAAAATGTACCACTCTGGAAAGGGATAATGGGAGAGGCTATGCCTGAGTAGGGATATATGGGAAGTCTCTGTACCTTCCACTCAATTTTGCTATAAACCTAACACTGGCTCTAACAAATAAGGTCTATTTTTAAAATAAAAAGTAAAGGAAGGCCAGAAGGATCACTGTCCAAATATTGAAGGTAAGAGGTGAAGATCCAATTCAGAAATATTCTTGAAATTAAAGAGGAGAAAGTCCCTTTAAAAAAAAAGATGATTCTGGCTGCAGTGTAAAAAAAAAAAAAAAAAAGGTATTCCCCAGAGACCCTTCCTAGGTTGTTGTTAGAATGCAAAGGCTGTCTGAGGATCAGGGTGGTGGTAAAGGGGATAAATTGACAAGCTCTCATCAGATATTAATAGTAGCATGTTAATGCATTTGTAAGAGCAACTACTTACTGAGTACTTATTATGTGCCAAATGTGTGATATGTGCTCTACACAAATTATTTTATTTTATTCCTGTGGTAACAGTACAAAGTATGCCTGTTATCCCTATATTACAGATGAGACAATGTTGCATTGGAGTTTAGTGACTTTCCCAGTGTTAGAAAATAAATGGTATATCCAGGAGTCCATAAGGACTGTTCAGTCCCAGGGCCCATTCTCTTAACCATGGTGTTGTATCTAGATGCTGTATTATCAAGAGAGCATCTTAGCAGAGCACAGAGACCAAAGGACAAGTGAAGAGGGCAGAAAAATCTGGCTGGAGCACAAGACCTTTTACTATGGAGCATTTTGAAGAGCTAGTGACCAGCATGAAAACTCTGGGTGCTTGGGATACCAGGGTGGGGATAGGAAGACACTAAAGAGAGATGGAAAGAGGCCGAAGACAAATTTGTTCCTTTAATGTGTGCCAAGGGCAAATCCTACTAGAGTCATTTCTTCCCTGGTAATGCAGTGTCAATTTGAAAGAGGACTTCTGGAAATTATGGAAGGGGAGAGCAATTTTTACTGAGTTTTAGGGGAAAGCTAAAGTCCTTTGGGCTTACACTATGCATTTAGAGGAGAATGGTGTTATCCCATGTGCCTTGAGTTCAGTTTGCAGATACTACCCACACAGCTAGGTTTCCTCTAGTTGTTAAGAGTGTATGGTTTCATTAAAGACATATTTACAGGGGGCTTTCAGAATGAATGTATCATTAGGCATTAAAGAGGAAGCAAGCATGCCCGCAATATATAAAGTCACTTTCAGTGGCTTGATGATCTAATGGAGGAGACAGAAATGCAACCAAATATAATGAACAGAGGCACAGATAAAACTCCATGGGAGTAAGAACAGAAATGCTCGCTTTCATCTGGGATGTGAGGGTGGGAAAAGAAGTTTTTTGTGGCATGTGAACTGGCCTGACCTAAAAGGTAAATTTTACTATGTCAGTGGTTCTCAGAATGTAGTCTTTAGACCAGTAGCCTTGGAATCACTTGTGAATGTTACCAATTCAAATCTCAGGTCCCCCTTGGACCTAAGAAAATCAGAAATTCTTAAGTGGAACCCAGCAATCTGTGTTGTAATAAGCACTCATGTTTGAGAACCATTAGTTTAAGCAAAGAAGGGGAGGCATTCTAAGTCAAGGAAACAATGTGAGCAAAATTTCAATGGGATTGATCTAGGTGGTACCTCTGTGAACTGTAAAGAACCAGATGTGGCTAACGGATAAAGTACATGGGTAGAAGTCACAGGAAAGCAAATAATGGTCATATTCAGGGGCTCTATGACTTTATATTTTAAACAATAGCTGGCATAGAGTTGTTCAAAGAGGAGAAAGACATCAAAACCAGGAGATTGATTAAGAAGCTGCTAATTGGGGGGGGGGGGACACCTGGCTGACTCAGTCAGTAGAACATGTGACTTTTGATCTCAGGGCAGTGAGTTTGAGCCCCACAAAGGGCATAGAGATAACTTAAAAAAAAAAAAAAAGAGGCTGCTAATCTTGTCTAGTTCAGTGGTTCTTTGCCCTGACTGCACATTAGACTCACATGGAAAACTTGTCATCATCAGCAACAGCCACTCTGCCAGACCTTCAGATATAACGGGCCTTGAGGTGGCCCAATGTTGCTATGTTTCAGGAATTTTACAGGTGATTCTCAAGTTTGGTAGGGTTGAAGACCTCTGTTCCAAGACAAGGATAAAACACATCTGTAAGTGGATGGGAAAGAACAGGGAGTGACACTGCTGGAAGCTGTTCTCACCACAGCTGGGCTATTGCAAAGGACCCATGCAGAAGGCCCAAGCTAGGCTCTTACTCTTCATATAGGCAAAGCCAATTCCCTGATTACTTTGTGAATGATTTCAGAAGCTCAGGATCAATCTGTGCTGCAAAGTTGGAGTTGATCTGATTTAGGGGAATTTCCAGAGCCATTTCATGCAGATGCTTGGACAAAGCTCATCTAAAATCTCTATGTTTCTCCCAAGGTCCACCACAGGATTTGCCAGAGAGGTGAATAGGCCTTGGCAGGGAGGAGCAGTGGTCCTCAAAGCCTGAATATCAGTTCCCAGAGCTCCTTCCCATGGAAGTCCTCACTGGCAAATATACTTCTTCTCCATGCCTGCCTCTGCAGCTTCTGCTGACCCATCAGGTTGATTTCACACTAGCAGAGGGAGAAGAGAGTTCAACAGCATGCAAATTATGATGATCTAAAACCAGAGGAAGGTAGTTGAGGTATATATGAGAGAGAAGTAGAGGAACATGGCAGGTCACCATGAGATACCTGAAATCCAGCTAATAATGTGGCTGATTAGACTGGAACAAAGACATGGTGACTTCTAGAACCACTCAGCTCTGAACCATCACAACAAACAACAATATTAGGAGGTAATGTTCATTGAAAGTTTACTAGGAGGCAGGCACCGTGCTTAGAGATTTGTTTCTACTATATTATTTAATTCCTATACTGACCTTATGAGATAGGCTTTCTTGGTATCCCTTTTTTACAGATGAGGAAGTGTGGGTTCAGAGAGGTTAAGGCATTTGCCCAGAGGCACACAACCAGGAAGTATAATGTTAGGACCGTAAGCCAGGTTTTTCTGACTCCAAAATGTGAGCCATTAACCATTCTGTTGCAGGTAGTTCATGATAAAAACAATCCCCAATTTTGGACTGGATTGAATTTGTATGGGATGGATGGAAGATTAGAAAGAAGCCAGGATGTAGGATTTGGGTTTGATTCTAGAGGCACTGGAGAGCTATTAGAGACATTATTGGCATTATTATTGGCATTAGGAAAAACAAAAATCCAAAAAACACTCTGGCAATAAATATGTGTAAGATGGGTCCAGATGGGGAGAGACAAGACTGTTACATAATTTGCAAGGCCAATTGCAAAATGAAAATGCAGGGTCCTTTGTCAAAAAATTATTTAGAATTTCATGGTAGTAACAGCAGAGTGTTAAACCAACTGTGAGTCCCTGTGAGAGTACGTAGATAGCATGTCCATGAAGCCAGCTCTGGATAAAGAAAGACAGTCTGGAAGGTATTGAGAAGAGGAGGAGGTGGAGTGTGGACACATTCAGGGACTCAGGTGGTTGTTGTGGTCTGGGCTAGAAAGAAAAGGATGGATGCAAGTCACATTGGGAAATTAGAATCCATGAGATTTCATGAATATTCCTCTCTCTTTGACCTCCCATATTTAGTGACAACTCTGAGATTAAGTCTGGATGACAGAATGGAAGAATCAGGAAAGGGAGCTAATTTGAGAAAGAAATTGATAAATTTGTTTTGGAAATCTATGCAGTTTCACCTGTGTGCTTGGTGTTTAGATGAGTCTGAATGTTAATTCATATCAGTTGCTGTCTCATAAGTGACTTGGTCTCTGGCTTAGCCATGAAGTTATGTTTTGCTTCCTTTGTGAGATTTACTTAAAGTTTGTTTTCAGGAATAGAGGCAAGCAAAGTAAACTCTCCTTCAATCTGCTCCCTTTGGACCAGAAATAGAGTTCCTACATGGGCTGGAGTTAGAGAGAACAAGATAATTAACTTCTCCCTCCTTCCATGTCCCAGAGTCCTCAGATCTGGAAGATCTTTCCTGGTACAAGGGAGGAAGGGTGGCAAGTTTGTAACGGGTTCATTTCTTGACTTACAACCTCCCCTATGTTCTCAACATTTCCTTGGCCCTGTTCCACCTAATCTGCTTATTAGGACACAGAGGCACTCTGGGCCATCCCAGTCCAAGATGAAAGCCTTTGAGTGGCCCTACAGTAGGTAGACTTGCTCTCCAACCAGATCACTCTGATGAATGAACAGTTTGAACCAAAAGAATCAGAGTGGTTTCAGTCCCAGTACAGCAGGGCAGGTGTGCTTGTCAACCAGTGCTTGGGCAGCTCCATATTAAAGAACCAAAATGGAGGAGTCCACTTAATGTGGCCTAACCATTTGTGTGATAGGGGAGAGGAATTGTTGCTCCACATCTTATTTGTTCCACATCTTATTTATTCCCTGCTAATCTCCTGTCTCAAAGTGTCTGCCTGTACTCCAAAGGTACCCTACAAAGAAAGTAGGCCCTCCATCCAAGGTGAAAAGCACCAAACACATGCTCGTGTGTTAATTGTCCTAGTGAAGAGGGCCTGGGTTGGACATAATTGAGGAGATGGATGCCTTAGTGGATGATGTGAGCGGCACTGGCCCACTTCTTCCCTGCTGCCCAATCTATGGGGTCCTTGGTCTGCCACAGAACTCAGAATCTTTTATACATCCATGTGAGAAATAGAAGATTAGTAGAACTTCATGCAGAAGCCAACTTTTGCATGGACTTGACTGTATTTTAGAAACAGAGAAGCTAGATGTGGGGACAGACAGAAAGTCCCAATTCACTACTTACTAGCCATGTGATTTTTTACTAATTACTTCCCAGGGCTTTGGTTTTCTTATACATAATAATAACTACTTAATAAAGTTACTGTGAAGACTAAATGAATTAATGCCCTTAAAACACAACAGTGTCTGGCACATATCAGATGTTTGATAAAGGGGAGATTCATCATAATCTGAATCATAATGAGAGAAGCTGTGTGGTTTGGGCGTGTGGGCTGTGCAGCCACCAAAATCTGCAAGTCCAGGTTGCAAGTTGTTCTAGGGGGATCTGCCTGTCACTGCCACAGTCAACAACCCTGGCTTATTGAGACCATTAAAGGGCTTTCTTATGCCTTCTGATCTGAATGTTTTGCTGTCACTTCATTCTCGCAAATGCTGCCACAAGGTGGGTGGGCTGGGGGCAGGCTTGACTGAGGAGTGTCACAGCTATGATGAGGGCAACTTTGAGTTTGGGCATGGCTTTGTGCCTCGGGTACCCAGTATGTTCACATGAAATCCCTAAATATTCAGGACTCCTCATTGTGGTCATTCTCAGGCTTCTCACTCCCGGGCAATACTTCCAGCCATATACCTTCCCTCAACTCCCTTCCTTGTCTTTACAACTTGCCTGCTGGGGATGGGGATTCTCAAGATTCTGCTTGGCTTTGAATATGATAACACACTTTGCACCTGAGTGTTGATAATCAATGATGCCTATCATTGATGCCTGGGATCGAGCCCCATATAAGTAAATAAAATCTTAAAAAAAAAAAAAAACACAGCCAAGTTTTTTTTTTTTTTTAAGATTTTATTTACTTATATGGGGCTCGATCCCAGGACCCCAGAATCATGACCTGAGCCGAAGGCAAACACTTAATGACTAAGCCACCCAGACACCCCATACCTGCCAAATTTTATTCACAATTCAGGAAGGGCTTTGGATGCCTCAGAGGAGGAGCAGAGAATGAACTGTGACTCAGCAGGGCAAGGAGGAGATAATACCTCTGAGTATGACCTCTGGCCTTCTCTCTGGCCCATTTACCCCTTAGAAAGACCTTAATTCAAGAGGTGGGATATTCTAGTAGCTCAGAGAATAGGCTCTAGAGCCAGACTATCTGGTTAAATCCCAGCTCTCCTACTTACCGGCTCTGTGACCTTGGGCAGATTGTTTCATCTTTCTGTGCCTCAGGTTCCTCATCTGCAAAATGGGCTTAATAACTGTTCATATTGCACAGAGTTGTTATGGGAATAATCAGTGAGTTACTATGTGTATAGTGTCTAGAACAGCACCGGGCACATGGTAAGTCTTACATAAATATTTGTGAAATAAGTGTGGGGACAGAGATGACTGGCAGCCAAATTTCCTGCTTCAGAGAGAGCTGGCCAGACAACCCCTGACTCATGCAGGGGAGAGCATGAGGAACGTCCAGGCTGGAAACAGAGTGGTCTTAGTCCTCAACAGAGGGAAGTGCTGTTGTCCCCAATTTGACAAAGGTAAGATAGGTTAAGCCTAAGGAGGTAGTCTAGGGAAAAGGATGAGTCTGATTCCATCATCAGCTGAGAGATGCAGCTGCCTTTGGGAAACCCCTGCCTGGGAAAGTAGCTCCAATTTCTCCTTAGATTTAGTGGGCCTTAATCCCCTTGGCTGATTTTATTGTTTCCAGGACCAAGGGAGCTAAATTGGCAGTGCCTGAACAAGTCATAATGTATCTAATCTGGTGGGTGTGAATCCCAGCAGCCACCCAAGGAAGGTGGAAATGGCAGGGCTCTGTGGGGATATGCGTATATTTTTATAATGATAATAATTACAGGCATCATCATGACTGTGACTTGGAAAGAGTCATCTGTTGCTGCTTCCTCTTCTTGGTGGAGGCTGGAGGCTTGTGGAAACGCAGGGGAAAAAAACCTGTTACCCAGCTCAATCTCACTTTGGCTGTGCTGAGCTTGCCAGGGCTTCTCCAGCGGAAGCTGAGTTCTCCACTGCCCTCATATTCATGAGCTAACAGGAAGGAAGGGAATGGGTCTAGATGGGTGGTGGAAAGGAAGGTATTTAAGAAAACAACAAAACAAACAAACAAAAAAAAACAATGATTCAGAAAGTGCGGATGTCTCAGTAGGCTACTCAGCCAATAAAGATAGCTCATTGGCTGTCCCTAGGCCCACTAACTGCCTCCGTGCACTGTACATTTTGCATTATATCCAATTCAGCACTTGGTTAAACATTTGAGGATTGATATTGTTTTCCTGCACATCAGTCATTCCTCTGTGGTATCAGACTTCATGTGAAATGAGTTGCAGGCTCATATAACATTGGTGAGATCAGAAAAATGGTTGAGTGTTGCAATTTTGTGTGATTCTGCCTGCCATTTCTTGGCTATGCCTGTCAGTAACTTACATAGAGCTCAGTATGTAGCAGGTACTTGTCAAACCTATTTCTGTTTGATTAAATTGGGGGTAACCAGGATCTCACAATTCCCTTTGCTTTCACATGCAAGGGTCATTTAGGGTAATAACATCCCCTCACTGACTGACCATTTAAGATTGCACTAGGTTCTATACTGGGCCATTTACATAGTCCATTGTGCTATTTAATCCTGAGAAAAACCTTATGAAGCAGGTGTCATTGTCTTATTTCCACAGATGAGTCTGTGGCTCAGAGATGTTAAATGGTGTGTCTGATCTTTTTGCCATATGGATCTTTGCTGTAGACAGCATCACTGCAAGCTTTTTGCTGTGAACATTTTCATTGCATAACAAATTGGCCATAAGGCAATTTTGCTGTAAAAGATAAAACCATGAAAAATTAAAGAGGGACATTCATTAAGAAGGACATAAGAAACACTAAAAAGGAATAACAAATTTAAAAGACATCACTGTAATACACAAAATATTTGAATACATTAAAAATGTGTATAGATTTACGGCAATACTGTGCAAATAACTGATTTTGTTTTGTGGATTATACCTAAACCCTTGTCTTCAGTTTTTTTGTTCAAAGGATTATACTTTTTTTTTCTTTTTGCCTGTTGATTCATCATTTCCTTGTTTGGCATCACACTTTGAATTTTTTTGCTTAAGTTTCTTCTTTCATTAAGAGAGGTATCAGTTTCCAAATACTAGCAGACATATTTATAATTGAGCTTTGTACTGTGTTGTTAAAACCTTTTGTTGTTTG
This sequence comes from Enhydra lutris kenyoni, assembly GCF_002288905.1. Lineage (NCBI taxonomy): Eukaryota > Metazoa > Chordata > Mammalia > Carnivora > Mustelidae > Enhydra > Enhydra lutris. The sequence goes on along the minus strand of NW_019154164.1, from coordinate 3,372,489 downwards.
TTCTTGGCAGATTTTTGATAGACATTCCAAGGTTCTAGAGGAAATGCTAGCTCTGTAATGCATTTCTAACTGAGCTTTGTTACCATTGTCACTGATATGTTATGATTTTCCAGGGTATACCATATGCAACCTGGCTTTATACTCTTATTTCACACTTCCAGTAAATTTTATCACCATATTTTCTATCAAGTCAATATACATAGTTGCTATCCACTCTTTTAAGTTGCCATTGTATAGACCATTATGAGGGCTAGCTAAGAATTATACAGACCATTATGAGGGGTAAGATTTATATAATATAAAAATTGGAACTTTGTCAATGGAGAAATGAAACCAAACTGTCAACCAGTTATTTTATCTTTTATGGCAGAAAGGCCTTATGGCCAATTAGGTATGTGGCACAAATGTGTGCAGTGAAATGCTTGCAGCAAAGATGCCTATAGCAAAGATGTTTAGTTGAAAATACCTAGAACTATTAGAGGACAAGTCTAAGCTTCTACACAGCTACTGTGGAGCAGGGATTTGTACCCAGGACTGGTCTCTGGCATCCCTTCCTATTGCATTCCCTCTTTATTTGTATTGAGGTTTTCCTTGATCTTTTGTTATATTTTCATCTTCTACTATTTAAGGGCAATTGAGGGATTCACCCAGTCCTACAACCCTAATGAGCCCAGCAGCTTGCCTTTGTTTGTGCAAAGTGTTAGCTACTCCATACATCTTCCTACATGAATTCCTGTGTGCTACTTAGACAATGGAAAGCTCTATTAAATGGTTTGATGCAGTGTTTGATCAGGTGGTTGCAGGTTGTCACACATAATGATTAAACTACCACCTATAGTAGTAGTAATAATCATTCACTGGGTGCTGGATATTGATGATGTATATAGAACACATTCTGAGGCTGAAAGAAGATTTTGTGTTTATATGGCCCTATCTTTGTAAAAACTGTCTGGGTCACTAAACTCTCTCAGTATCACTGGACAGATCTTTAAACAGAGCAATTTAGATGTCATTAGAATGATTGATGGTCTTGCAATCAGAATATCTCTCTTCCATTTTATAGCTGTGAAAACTGAGGCTGAAGGGGAAAATACCTTGCACTAGGTAAAAAACAAAAAATGGGTTTAAGGGCAGCATGGAACACTGGGTGTGGTGCATAAACAATGAATCTTGGAACACTGAAAAAATAAAATAAAATAAAAATAAAGGCAAAGCCAGTACCCAAATTCAGATATATCTCATTCCTGTTCCCTTCACTATACCCTGCCTCCTTCAGCACCATTATCCTTGGTTTATAAGGTACTCAGATAACTAATATTTTTTAAAAGATTTTATTTATCTATTTGGGAGAGAAAGAGAGTGAGAGAGAGCTGGAACAGTGGGTGGGGCAGAGGGAGAGGGAGAGAGAGAATCTCAAGCAGACTTCCTGCTGAGTGTGGAGCCTGACCTGGATCTTGATCTCACAACCCTGAGATCATGACCTGAGCCAAAACCAAGAGTTGGATGCTTAACTGACTGAGCCACTCAGGTGTCCCTAAGATAACAAATATTTACTGAGAACCTGCTGTGTGCTAGATTCTCAGTCAGAGATATTTGGTGACCGTTCTAGTGTCATGCTATGAGCATGTGTCAGGTTCAGAGGCCCTCTCTAGTGTTTCCTACAAACCACATTGCGAGTTCTCCTTCAGCCCTGTACCTCTGTCAGCGTTTTCCAGTGTGGCTCTGAGGAGCTTATGATCAGGGACTCAATAGTCAGGGTCCTTGGTGAATACTTACTGATGTGAAAAAAGGAAAAATCAAAGACTTCTTTGAGAATCTATTGAATGAACTCACTAGAGGTGTAGTTCTCAAAATTGAGCATGCACCAGGGTTACCTAGATAACTTGTTAAAACACAGATTGTGGGGGCCCACCCCCAGAATTTCCAACTTGTAGGACTGGGGTGGGCCTGAGAATTTGCATTTCTATCAAGTTCAAGGGAACACTCATTGAGAATCACTGTCCGAGTCTACAAAACGGGTATCATGATATTTGACCTTGTTCCTACCTAAGTTTGCCTGAATCATCTCAAACTTTTAGATGAGAATGGTTTTGGACACATTACCTCACTTTTTCTCTATCATTTTGAATGTGTTGAAACAGTTTCCAAATCATCTGTCCTTATGCTTTTCCATAGCATTCTAGAAGAAATCAGGGAGACTTATTAGGTCATCTAGTCTAGCCACCTTCATCTGTGCTGTGATGTACCTAACCCATTCCAAATATATGCTTGGCTCCTTCTACCTTTTTTGTTCATTTATGCCTTGAATGATTATGATGAGCATCTCCTCTGCTTGGTCCTGTGAACTAATCATCTTTTTATCCTAATACCTCTCCTTGGATGCTCTACAATGATTGCTCCCAGGAAATCTACCTGCCCAAGCCTGTGTGGGCCTAGTGCCTCTCAGAGCACTTGGTACATAGCAGGCACTTGAGGTGCATTAGCTCCCTTGCCTTCCCTTTCTCAAACTGGTAATACCTTCCTATTATTCAGGAGCCATCCTGGCATTACCCTGCTTTGTTTATCATGTGATAACTGAAAGGGGAAAGCCCTCCAGATGACACCTGACCTTTTATTTCTAAAAATGGTGATCCTCAAACCTGGTTGCACATTAGAACACCTGGGTAACTTTTTAAAAAATTCTAATGCCGGGACGCCTGGGTGGCTCAGTGGGTTAAAGCCTCTGTCTTCAGCTCGGGTCGTGATCCCAGGGTCCTGGGATCGAGCCCCGTGTTGGGCTCTCTGCTCAGTGGGGAGCCTGCTTCCTCCCCGCTCTCTGCCTGCTTCTCTGCCTACTTGTGATCTCTGTCTCTCAAATAAATAAAATCTTTAAAAAAAAATTCTAATGCCTATGTCCCATGTCAGATCATCTGAGTCTGAACCTTTAGGTATCAGTATTTTTAGAGCTCTCCAGATGATTCTAATGCTCATCCAAGTTTGAGAACTACTGTTAAAACCAAAGCCACTTTTCCCTTTACTCTGTCTTCTTGCCTTTTTAAGCAGAGTCTCTCCAACTATAGGCTTTGCTATAGAAGGGTAACGCAGTGCGGTAACGCACTGCATTCTGAAATATTAGCATGCTTCAAATCACCTGCATCATAAAGACTTCCGACTTCACCCTCAAAATTTCTGATTTAGTAGCACTGGAATGGGGCCCGAGAATCTGGACTTCTACCAAGTTCCCCATGTGGTATGTGGATGCTGCTGGTTCAGAGACCACACTTTGCAAACCATGGTTGTTAAGGGAAGGGACACAATTCTCTTCATCAAGTACTCTTTTATTTATTTATTAATTATTATTTTTTTTGAGTACTCTTTTAAAAGACAGTAGTAATGAGTGATTTTTTTTTTTTACCCTCAAACACCAAGACAATTTTTGAGCACTGTAAGGGTGTTTACACTCACAGAGGTGTGTTGGGGAGAGCAGTCTCAAAGTTGTCAATTGTCCATTTGCAAAGACAAGTGAAAGCAAATGGATTGCATTTGGAGAACTAAGCAAATATTCTCCTGCGTAATGGAAGGCAGCCAGCGGCTGAGGAAAGAGTTAAATCATGAGGTTGTTTATCTTGATTCAGTCTCTGTACGGCTTGCACTTCATCTCCACCTGCCATGGTTAGAGCTTTCTTCTACCATTTATTTTTTAAGGATTTATTTATTTATTTGAGAGAAAGAGAGAGAGGGGATGCATGGTGGGGGAAGGGAAGATAGAAAGGGAGAGGAGGAATTCCAGGCAGACTCCCTGCTGAGTGTGGAACCAATGTGGGGCTTGATGTTGCGACACCAACACCAAGATCATGACCTGAGCCAAAACCAAGAGTTGGACACTCAATGGACTGAGCCACCCAGGTGCCCCTCTTTTACCATTTAAGGAGGACCAGGTTTATTCATTTTTTAAAAGATTTTATTTATTTATTTGACAGAGAGATAGAGAGCACAAGTAGGCAGAGAAGCAGGCAGAGAGAGAGGGAGAAACAGGCTCTGCATTGAGCAGAGAGCCCGATGCGGGTCTCAATCCCAGGACCCTGAGATCATGACCTGAGCCGAAGGCACATGCTTAACTGACTGAGCCACCCAGACACCCCACGAGTGGGTTTATTCTTAAAATGCAAGGGCAAATTAGAGATCACAGGTACCTAGAAAGAACAAAATGAATCAAAGCCATTCTTAATCCAGGGCAGCAGATCAGAAAGAAGAATGTTTTGGGTTGTTTTTGAATATTACAGTTGGCTCTAGCTAACAGTACTCAGTGCTTGCAAGCTTAATTATTCTCTACAAAGATGGTGGTGTTGGGGAGGGTAGCTAGATAGGGTTGATAAGGTTGGAAAGGAATTGGTTAGTCTTTCCATTAGCTTGGAATGACTGACAGTGTATCTCTTGCATTTACCATCATGGATCAGAGACAAGAACAGAGGTGGTAAATGAATCCAGCCCTGAGACACCAATGAATTACATTACACTTTAAAGAGAAGCACCTCTGGGAGATCAGTGTGTGTGTGTGTGTGTGTGTGTGTGTGTGTGTGTGTGTGTGTACAACACCTATTTTATTAAATATTGAGTCTTTCTTACTAATTTATCTCTGGTGCAGCCCAGAATAGGGATGATCTGGCATAAATGTTAGCCTAGCTAGAGGTACTCAGAAAGCAGTGTTGGTAGGTCAGTCTTGATCCCTGTTCTTTTCCTGGTCCCACATTCTACTACCTTCAGACCATGAGGAATAGGATGCTCTCCATCCTTCTGGGTCCCTCCCTCAGAATGACTACCAGCTCACTTCCTTGAGAGCTTGGTCCAACCTAACCATATATTTCTCAGGGCTAGACTTTTGTTGTGTTTGCATGTGCAGAAGGACATGAAGATGCACTATAGCTTAATGGTAACTATGCAAATTCAGATTCCTTGGGTTTAAATTCCACCCATACCACCTATTAGCTGCATTACCTGGAATAAATCATTTTACCACTCTATGCTTCTGTTCTTGTCTTTAAACAAGGGATAACCAAAGAGCCTAATATAGAGGCCCATTGTGAGACTTAAAGAGATAATCCATGTGAAGCAGTCAGCTTGGTACATTATAAAGACTTAATATATGTGAGCTGTTGTTATCATTATCTTTACTTTCATGGAGGAAGAGAGAGACATCTGGAGCAGGCAGAGAAGCCCATAGTAGTGGCAACATAACTTAAATATTGGGGGGAACTGTAAAACCACTATTTTGGGCCCTCCGGATAGGCTTTTCCTTGGGTGATTGCCATTAACATCGTGGCCAAATTAAGCTATTTAACAGAGTCTTGGTAGGAGGGATTTAGAGAGTAATGTTTCCAAGCAGGGAAAAGACTGGACAGGGTTTGCTTATAAGGGACCCTAAGTAGGAAGAGGCAGAGGTGACTGAGTGCATTAGCAGGCAGTAAGGCTAATTTCATGGTGGGTAACAGAGGGGAATGGGTGTTGGGCCTTACTTTGTCCTTCCCCATTCACACTCCAGCAGTATCTGAAATATCTGAGCCTCTCTGATAATGCTGGCTTTCCTTCCTATGGCTTTTGAGCATACTCATCATTTTTCATATGGCCAGTTCTTTGCTTATGCTATTCCTTCATCCTAGAATACCCTTGTACTCACCACTTACCTGGTTAACATTTATTAAGCCTTCCTTCTCCCCAACTCCTTCCTTAGGACTGAGTTTAATGCTTTGGTTAATGTTCCCACAGTCCCCAGTAATTCTCATAGCATAACAAATGATTGCAGTGTGTTGTAGTATCAAGTACACTTGTTCCCTCTGCTACAGTAGCCATGAACCAACTGCACTTGAAATGTGGCTAGTCTGAAATAAGATACATTGTGAATGTAACATACATACCAGAATTTGAAAACTTAGTATGAAAAAAAGAATATAAAATACCTCATTAATGATTCTGCATACTGATTACATGGTGAAATTATATTTTGAGTATGTTCGGTTAGATAAAATATATTGTAGTTAATTTCATCTGTTTTTATTGACTTTTCTGAAGGTGGATCATTAAAAATTTAAGATGACCAGTATGGCTGTCATTATATTTCTGTTGCACTGTGCAGTCAGCTACATGAGGGCAGATACTTTGTCTGTTTTCTTTACCATGGTGTCTCTGCTGTCTGCGCACAGAGTAGCACTCCCTAAGTATTTCGAATAACTGAATGAAGGAATTAATCTTCTATCTGGGCTTCCATTGAACCCTGGAACTTTGGCTGGAAGGCACATGGAATCATCTTGGATTTATTCCATCTTCTGGGTGACAAGGTACTTCATTCATATTACTGGGTGTCATGTCTTTAATTTCACTAATGACAGGAAGTTGTAGCTGTGACTAAGTGATGTTTCATTGTTCCACTTACAGATTTATAATCTATAAACCCTTGTCATGTCTGTTCAGAGATGTGATGTGAAGAGGAGGAAATAATTCCCCAAATGAGGGAAATTTAAAGTAAAAACTTAGCATGATGAGCACTGAGTAATGATGTATAGAATTATTGAATCACTATATTGTACACCTGAAACTAATATAACACTGTACACTAACTATATGGGAATTAGAATTAAAAACTTAATAAAAAATATCTCAAAGAGAAAAAGTAGAGGTGACAACAGGACCCAAGACTTTTTGGCTAAGAGGAACTGTAATAGGGATGCCTGGTTGCTCAGTTAGTTAAACATCTGCTTTTGGTTTAGGTCATGATCCCAGGGTCCTGGGATTAAGCCCAGCATCTGGGCTTCCTTCTTATTGGGAAGCTTGCTTCTCCCTCTGCAATTCCCCTCACTTGTGCTCTTTCTCACGATCTCTCTCTCTTTCTCAAATAAATAAATCTTTTTTAAAAGAACTTGTTAAAAGGAATTATAAAAGTTTTCTATTGCTACATAAAAATTTACTAGAAACATAATGGCTTAAAAGAACATAAGTTTATTATCTCACAGTCTCTTTGGGTCAGAAATCTGGGCACAGCATTCCTGGATTCTCTGCTCAGGGTCTCACTGAACTGAAATCAAGGTGTTTGGTCTTGGCTACAATTCCCATTGGGGCTGAGGGCCTCTTCTAATTTTATTCAGATTGTTGGAAGAATTTGATTTTCTTGTAATTGTTGTTGGCTGGAGACTGCTCTCAGTTCCTAGAGGCTGCCCACCGTTCCTTACCATGTGGCCCCCAAAGGCAGTTCACAAGATCAATGTTTGCTTTCTTCCAATCCAACTAACATTTGTCTCTCTGACTTCTTCTCTCTCATCAGCCAGAGAACTCTTTTTGCTTTTTTTAAAAAAAACTATTTTATTTATTTATTTGACACAGAGAGAGATCACAAGTAGGCAGAGAGGCAGGCAGAGAGAGAGGGGGAAGCAGGCTCCCTGCTCAGCAGAGAGCCTGACATGGGGCTTGATCCCAGGACCCTGAGATCATGACCTGAGCCAAAGGCAGAGACTTAACCCACTGAGCAGCCCAGGCACCCTGCTTTTAAAAAGCTCATGTAGTTACGTCAGTCCCACCCAGATAATCACCTAAATCAACCGATTTGGGACCTTAATTACATTTGCAAACACTTTCATAGCAGTACCTTGATTAATGTTTTATTGAATAACTGACAGAACATGTGTATGCACCAGTGAATGGGAATCTTGGTGGCCCATCTTAGAATCTGCCTACCACAGGACCTCAGATGAGGTCTTCCATTGCTTCACTGAGAATGAAATTATGAGCAGAAACTGAGTCTACAGATAGAGCCGATTCTTTCAGAGCCTGAGAAAGCCCATTTAGGAAGTGGTCAAAGGACTTGTGGAGGGAACTCTGAAATAAGGAAATGTGAGAATTAGAAGGCATGGGAAAGCTGATATAAAATAACCCTCCCATTTTACATATGTGGAAATGGAGGCCCAGGGAGCAGCCACCTCATGTTCCCTCTGTAGAATCTATTGAGAGATGGAAGAGTTGGTGGATGGAGCATTTGAAATCTGGTGAGATTAAAATCTCTCATCCAAACTAACTTTCTCACTTTTCCCATGACTACCTTATTCTGAAACAATTTACAGCCCCAAAACACTTTTATTCTTTGAGTTTTACAAAAATAGACTTTGTTCATAACATTGAGTACATCCTTTTTCACATCTAACCCTGAGTGTACTGAACGTTAGGTCATGAATTGTGCTGAATTTCCCATTTTTCAGAAGAGTGTTTTTCTTTATTTTTTAAAGATTTTATTTATTTATTTGACACAAACACACACACACACACTCACACAGATCACAAGCAGGCAGAGAGAGGCAGGCAGAGAGAGAGAGAGGGGGAAGCAGGCTCCCCAGTGAGCAGAAAGCCCAATGCAGGGCTCCATCCCAGGACCCTGAGATCATGACCTGAGCTGAAGGCAGATGTTTAACCCACTGAGCCATCTCATTTTTTAGAGAGGCTCTAAATGATGAGGAACTTGAAAAAAGAAGTGGCTTTATGTCTCGGTCAGGACGAGCTACAGTGATGGAATTATTTGAGGACAGGATTTTAAGGGCAGGGACTTAGAGGACCTGGCAAGTGCAGGCTGGGAGTCTTGATAGTTTGAATGGAAATAACCTTTGAGTCCCAAAGTCCTCTTGCTCTGACTCCTCCAAAAGGATCTGATGAGGAACTCTGAAGAGAACATAACTCCCTGGGGTCTCAGAAGAACATTAACCCGAGTGACATTCTTAGGCCCAAAGTTTAAAAATGCACACATATGGTTGTTCCTCCAGTGCTGACGGTACGTTATCAATGTGAGGAGATGAGCAAGTATTATTTTTTGCAGAGGCAGAGAAAAAAAAAATGGAATCTCTGGGGTCTGCCCGGCATGACTGAATTTAAAGACAACTGCCTCCTGTGTTCTTTACCTTTGGATTTAGGCTGAGGCCTGTTTCAGATCCCTGTCAGATCAGCTTAGATAATTCACTGAAAATGTTTTCTTCTCATTATTCCTGTTTCCAGGGGTTTAGACACTGAGAATAATTTTTCTACTGCAAAATAATCAATAGCTTGATGGCAGCTGACTTTTCCCACTCACCACTGCAGTCAATTCTTAATTCTTCCGGGGATGTTTATCTAGTTGCCTGATGCTTCAGGCTACCTGTTCGATGACTTCAATTTGCTTCCAGCCTTTGGGGTCTTTACTCTCTTTATTACCACCTCTACCACAGCGTCACAAGAGGATAGAAGGTACTGGCAGAAAATCAGTTCACATTCTTGTTGTTTGAAGCTTTAAGGAAAGGTCTGGGAGAAGCTGGGCGTAGAAACACACTATTGATTCTACTGGGCTATGGGGAATTAACTGTCACCTATCCCTTTTTCTGGTTTTCCTGTCTGCCCCATCCTTACATATAACCAAGAACTGACAGTGATCCAGGAAACTCTCTGGGTTTGCAGTATTAAATGGTGTCCACTCTGCCAACCCACAGAGTAAGTGTGATAGGCAGTTAAAAAACAAGAAGAGAACAAACAAAAAACAACACAGAAAAGCCTCCAGGTGATCAGTATAGGTGCAAACATTTAATTACCTCTTTGCAGCCAACTCAAAAAAAGAAGGTTTTCTCCACCAACCAATGATGAAAAAAAGTATCCACAAATTTCACCATTTATACTGATAGCTGAAGCTGCTCTTCTGTTTTTGTGTTAACCTCTATTGTGAAACTGTGGTAACCTCTGATTTTCCAATCCCAAACTGAATAGGAATAGAAGTGCAGACTCTCAGTCACATGCTGGTGAATGAATCTTTCATTACCACCACTACCTCTCTGTCCTTTCTTCGTGTCCCCATGTGAATGTAAACTCTAAAGGGAATAATAGCTACTGAACAATCAAGATGATTGAGTTTACTTGCTCCAAGGACTAAGGCCGCTGTGTGCATTGTGTTTGTGGCCATGTTTCATGCACATAGGGGGACTAATAGGGAAAAAGAGTCCCTCCATAAGGACACTAGGGAGCAAGAGCCATGGATTCAAAAGAATAATTTTTATATTCCAAATGAACTACTTACCACCTTATGATCTTGGGTAAATTATTGACACATCTTGCTGGGAAACACAAAGTCTAGGTTGCTGAAGAATACTCATTCTGCATCTCCCACAGGGTTGTTGTGAGGAATAAATGGAATAATTATGTGAGCACTTCTAGCAAAACACCTGGTACTTAATGGGTTTTCAGTAAAAGTTTGTAGATTCTGAATGATGAATCTAAGGGGTCAGGCTTAAGAAGCCCAGGAGCTCAGTAAGCAGAGGTGTACCTTTTGGAGAAGATAAGTAAATAAGGAATTAGTGGAAGAAGTTACTGTCTTTATACTGTAAGAATTGGTTATTCTAAGCCACATTCAGATTTCCATTTACCCCAATCCTGTTATATTTGCTAGGAAATGGGAGTACTTTTCTAGGACTCAGATACTCCACTAAACCATTAAAGTACAGTCAGGGAGGTAAGAGCCTCAGATTCATCGTGTGTGTCCCAGGATAGGTCAAAAGTCCTAGTTACCAAACCCCACACAAGCACAATTCACAGGAACACAAGCTTTATGTGAGGGACTGTGTGTGTGTGTGTGTGTGTGTGTGTGTGTGTGTGTGTGTTTCACTGCTGTATCTCTAGTGCCTAGAAAAATCCCTGACACAATACATGCATTGAATGGATGAGTGAGTGCTCATTCATTGTTCCAGATAGGACCTTGTAACCAACACCTATATATTGCTTTTTAGTTTAATTGTCACAGAATGAGAGTATGGAATCTAGAAAAGGCCTTGTAGTTCCAAAATTACAACCACAAAAAGAAAATTAAGTTGGTAAGTCTTTCCAACTTGGAATAAGCTTAGGAAAAGAGAAAAAATATGTGTTAATCACCGTGGGATTTACTGGAAATAATTTTTTTACTGGAGCAGGATTTACTGATATGGAGTTATTGACAGCAAGACTAACACTTTCTATATTCTTATTATTTAACATTTCTGTATACCAATTCCAATACCATGAGGTTCTCTATTAAACCCATCCTTGGGGATTGGGGAAGATTTATTACAAACAGGACTTAGTTACTTTAAAATTCTTCATTGTCTTCTTCCTTCTTGGCCTTCTCCTTGCAATCTTCCCACTTGCCACTGAAATCTGTTCCCAACCACCAGCCTCTGGTAGTTTCTCACAGTCCTTAGAAGATCCTTTTGCCGAAAATCCTGATTCTGTGACTTGTGGACATGTTGGTCCTGGAATGACCAGATCTTGGCAAGCAGGTCTCAGGCTCCTGTGAAAAAGCTTAAGAGGCTTCCTGTCAGATATAGATTTATCTGGTTTCCAAGTCTTCTTGTCTCTGGATCCTTGTGTCAGTCTCTACTATTCTATTTCCTTGCAATTGTCTTGCCATCTAGCTTCTGGAGTCTTCTATTGATTACTTCCCTGGCTCTGATTTGTCATTTTGTTCTGACCTACAGTTTTCATGAATTCCCTGGAGCTGGACTATTTTCTTGATATGTTTCTATATTCTGATTCTATAATCTACCTTTATCTACAGCTATAATTCCAAGTTTTTATGTAGCTCAGTGCCTTTGCCTGATATCCTCATATTCTTGATGCCCTAAGTACTTCCTAAGTACTTAGGGGAAAATGCAAGGTGGGACCAGTCAAAATAAAAGAAAATTTGTGAAAGGAGTGAGGGCAGTTTCAACCAGTAATTTTACACCTTTCCTCTATTTATGTAGGCAGGGACATGGTGTCCTCATCTTTTCCATAGGAATTCTGGTCCTGGAAGCTTCATTCAATCTAAGTCATCTTAAAAATGAACTTTACCTTCTTAGTGATGATGGTCCATCTCTGAGCAGAAATGGAGATGAGTAATGATTACCCAAGCCCTGTTTTCTCAGACAAGAAGAATAAAGTTTCTTCCATCCTTGCTGTGATTGTTAATTTTATGTGTTAACTTGACTGGGCAGTATTTGTGCACCAATATTTGGTTAAACATTATTCTGAATGTGTCTGTGAGGGTATTTTGGATGAGATTAACATTTGAATTGATAGACTAAGTAAAACATATTTCCCTCCCTAATGTCAATGGCACTCATCTAATCAGTTGAAGGCCTAAATAGAATAAAAACCCTGGCCCCTGATTAAGACAGAACTCCTCCCGCCCAACTGCTTGAGCTGGACACTGGTCTTTTCTTGCTTTCATACTTAAACTGAAACATTGGTTCTTCTGGTGTCTCAAGCTTGCCTGGCTTTGGGCCTAGGACTTACATCATTGGTCTCCTGGATGTCAGGCCTTTGGACTTGGACTGGAACTATACCACTGGTTCTCCTAAGTTCCCAGCTCACTGACTCACCCTGCAGATCTTGGGACTTGACAACCTCCATAGTCATGTGAGCCAATTTCTTATAATCAATCAATCAATCAATCAACCAATCTCTCTCATGTTATTGTGTTTGTTTCTCTGGAGAATCCTTCCTAATATACATTTCCTTATACATTGACTGCTCCATGAAGAATAACAGGTAAGACAAAATTCTAAGAAATCTTATTATACATTTTTGTTGGGTGGATTCCCAGTTTGGAGCCCAATGTGGTGCTCAAACTAACAACCTTGAGATCAAGACCTGAGCTGAGATCAAGAATCATATGCTTAATTGAATGAGTAACACAGGTGCCCTGGAAATCTTACTATTCTTGAGAAAATATTTTAAGTTAGGGTAAATTTGGAGGAAGGAAGCTTTGTTTAAGAATCAAGAGATCAAAATTGTAAACCTGACTTAATTTACTTGTGGCATGATTTTGGTAAGTCATTTCCCCTGTATTACTTCCATTTTATAGTGAGAAGAACAACTGTAATGAATGTTGACCATATACTCTGACATAAATATGCTATTAAAAAGTCAAGTAACAACACGGAGGACATGGGCAGATGGAGAGGAGAAGGAAGTTGGGTGAAATTGGAGGGGGAGATGAACCATGAGAGATTACGGACTCTGAAAAACGATATGAGGGTTTTGAAGGGGCAGGGTGTCAGAGGTTGGGTGAGCCTGGTGGTGGGTATTATGGAGGGCACGTATTGCATGGAGCACTGGGTGTGGTGCATAAACAATGGATTCTGGTACACTGAAAAGAAATTAAAAAAAATTTTTTTTAAAAAAGTCAAGTAACTTAATTATTGTCAATGAGCAATAATATCAACTCCCAACATTTTTTCCCTTTTAACCAAGAACAATATGTTATAATTCTCCTAGATGCTATTTATACTAAGGGCAATATGAAGCACTTGCTTTCTTTTGTGTATTTTAAATAGAAGTAGAGGTACAGTGTCTTCCATAAAGAATTTTGTGTGTGTATAGTTGCAACAATTCAACAAAATTATGTGCAGGAAATAGGTGTCCAGATATTATTTAAAAAGTCTAGCCACATATAATCAAAAGCCCCATGAATTATGGTATTTCAGGTAAGGGGATATGATTAGATACTTTATTTCCAAGTTTGTTGTTGGAGATAAAAACAGCAATTAGGTGAACATGCCAATTGTCAAAACTGCAACTTATTAGGGATCATACTAAAGCTTATTTTATAGATTCCTCCATTACTGACACCATTCTAAAAGGGTCAATAGAAACAGGTTGTCAAAATAGGAATCAAAAAATTTTGTGAGCAGGAGACATAGGTAACTGACACCATTTCCACAAAGAATGCCCAGGAGACCATTTTGGATGCATCAGCACCCCTGTACCTCTACTCAGATTATACCTCTATCAGGATACCCTCTCTTTCCAGTTGTTGAAACCCTCCCCACAGGCCATAGCCCAGTTTAAGTCCAGTCTCCCCTAGGAAGCAGTCCTTGCCCACTAGATCCCTGCCTGCGATTCTGTCTACCCACATGATTTGTGTCCAGCACTAATTTGGCACTTGGTGGTAGCACAGATACCACAAGGCAGTATATATTCTCCTCTCCAACACTTCACGGCTTGGCTAAACACTTGCAGCAAAATCTTGGACAGATTGCCGGACTTTTCTGGACCTCCATCTCTTCATCTTTGAAGTGAAGAATTTGGATCAGAGTTGTGGTTTTCAGTTTTTGTTTTGGTCATGGAATCCTTCTTGCAACAAAATCTGTAGAACTCCAATACATAATACAGAGACAAAAAAGGGGGTTTCTTTTTAAAAACAAGGCTATGGACTGAGAGTCTTCTGGGTACCAAACCAAACCAAACTAATAAAGTCAAACCAAAATAAAAAACTTAGACCCTTCTTAATACTGGTTTGAGGTCCTTCTGTGGAATACTAAAAGCTCCGTGAAAGAGTGTGAAAGCCACTGAACTAGATGATCTCTAAAGACTCTTTCTAGCCTCTGTAGTCTATACTCTTTGTGCATATTTGCCATCCAGTTTTGGCTGGATTACAAGTTTCTAAAGGGCAGTGATTGTGTATGACATTGGATTTCTAAATTATATATTGTCTGTGGAAAGAAGATACTACCTTGAGATATGTGGGACAACAAAAAGGGTGAGCTCCCTTGGAGTAAAATTTAGTCTTCTGTTCAATAGTCGGAGGAAGTTTTTGCTTTTTTTCCTGGATTAAGGAGATAGAGGCAATAGTTACCACATTCTGACCTTGACCTTGATTCATTGAATTTGCCCTTTAGTAAATTTATCTAAGTTTTATCTTCTTAGGACCTCTACACTTGGTAGCATTGGTAGACTGCTTGACTTACTGGGTAAAAATTATTCAAGTCTCTTTGGAATCCCATCTAATTCTATAATTTGAGAGACAGACTCTACCTCTTTTTGAAGAAGAAGAACGTATGTGTATGTATGTGTGTGTGTATGCATATGTTTGTGAATATTTATGAAGTTTTATAAGTCCTGTTATGTTTTATCTTTTGAAGTACAGGGGTCAAAGCTTAACTAAGTAAGTTTGATGTTAGGAAAAAATGTCTTCAGATCTGAAAGTAGGCTATGTTGATATTTTAGATCAAATAACAAAATTCTCTTTTCTAGGTACCCTTTTATCATTTTCTCAAAACCATTTTATACCAAAGAACTTGTCATCATGTGTCTGAAAATATGTTGATTCATTGCATTAACATAGTGACTATTACATACCCATGTTATTTGTATACTCATCATTTTATGCATGTAAAGTACAGAGGCTTACTTTCAGAGAGAATAAACTTCAAAAAAAGCCAACAAGGGATTATTTATGGTCTCCGTCCTAGGTGCTGGGCTTAAATTAAATAAACTAGTTGAACTTTTGAGGTCCTACAAATATCCATAGGTCCATTACTCTTTTCTTCTTGCTATTAGAAGTTGTGACTTGTCATTCACTATCAGCTTTAGTGATCAGTTTCATGTAAGTTTGATTAGAAGGGATACCTGAGTCCAAGCTCCTCATTCAATGTATGTAAACATAGGCCCAGAAAGATGGTGTGCTAGTTAGTAGAAAAGTTAGTGCTAAATTTAGTAGTGTGTTGTATTCCTTACTGACAAACCTTCTCATCTCTCAACTTCTAAAGTGAGCCAGCAGGGATGTACATAGCCTAATGTCGGGTCCCTGAAGTGATCATTTGAATAAAAAGAAAGGTGGAGATGATTTCATTTTCATGGCAGCTTCATCTTTAAAAAGTAGTCCCTTTCTGTAAGATATGATAGAATTTTATGTGATAGGATGAGGAAAGGAATGAATATTAATGGGTTATTGAGTATGTGCTCAGCACTTTACATATATTATCCTGTGTAATACACACAACAAACCTACAAGGTAAGTATTTACTCATAATTTAGAAAGCAGTCCAAGCCTCGGAGAAGGAAAATGAGTGGCCTAGGTTCATGGGTGGTGAGCAGGAGATCTGAGAATTGAACCAGGATCTCTCTGAATCTGCACACACATTCTTGTTAGCTACTATAGCATTCAGAATCCTGGCATGCTCTGCGAAGGATAAGAAAACCATTCCTCTTCCTACTCAAATGATTTCATTGTGATCCATTCATTAGCTGTATTTCCCTTTGTTTATGGGATGTGGATACTTTTGGTTTCTTACAGAGTCATTAGAAAAGACAAGGATTCTGGGGTTAAATTGTCCATCAGCTTCATCTTTCTCTCATTCTGCTGATTTCTCTTGGAGGAATATGCTTTAGCCATCCTCATGCAGGATGTTTTACTAGGTAAAAAAAAAAAAAAAAAAAAAAGCATTGCTTTAGATACTCTACTTCATCACTTGATAAATTGTCTTTGTATATTTTGTAATTGAAGTTTTGGTTTATTGGTCCTTTCTCATCAACCAATTCTAATTACTTTTTTTGAAGGGGAAGTGAAGTGGGAGGAGAAGGCATTTGTAATTTGATGGAAGAAAAATAACTAGCATCAAGTATTTACCTGTGCCAGGGATTGTGATGGGCATATTGTATCTATCTCAATCCTCACAACAATCTTTCAGTTATATATCTACATTTGAGAGAAGGGGGAACCGAAGTTTGAGAAGTCTAGGTAAATAGTGTGGGTTCAAAAGGCAGAGTTAGGATTCGAACCCAGGTCTTTTTTTTAACTCCAAAATCCAAGGTCTATTCCACTATTCTACTCAACTTTCATTTAAAACATGGTTACTGCTTTCTGTAAGAGTCTAGATGAACTGAGAAATCTCAGTCTTGCTTAATTGTCTTAAATTCTGGCTCCCCCTCTCTGGAGTTTCCTCTGGAGTTGAATGAACATCATCTACCATCTTTCCCAGAAAGGAAAAGGGCAGAAAGCACAGCTCCTTCAGATGTGGAATTAAAAGTTTATTTTCTGTTTCCTCCTGTCTGCGTGGATGAAAGGTCTAAGTATGTCTCTCCTGCCTCTAGTCAAACCAAAGATGGACTATGAAAGTCAGACAGTGTTTTTATTGTCATTTTAACTGCTAGCATTTCTTCCAACCTCCTGTTTCCAATTCCTGCACCTGCTAACTGGTTAATTTTGTTTTCAGTTTGATGAAGCTTGTGTATTCTTAATTATGTTAATAGGGCAAGCTATTTAAAATATTAACATTTAAAACATGCACTGAATACCAACAAAGTTTTTTTATTTTTATTTTTATTTTTTAAGATTTTATTTATTTGACAGAGAGAGATCACAAGTAGGCAGAGAGGCAGGCAGAGAGAGAGGGAAGCAGGCTCCTCGCAGAGCAGAGAGCCCGATGTGGGGCTCGATCCCAGGACCCTCAGAT
>NW_019154164.1:3317304-3355170 GCF_002288905.1 Enhydra lutris kenyoni | reverse complement strand
TTATTTTTTAAGATTTTATTTATTTGACAGAGAGAGATCACAAGTAGGCAGAGAGGCAGGCAGAGAGAGAGGGAAGCAGGCTCCTCGCAGAGCAGAGAGCCCGATGTGGGGCTCGATCCCAGGACCCTGAGATCATGACCTGAGCCGAAGGCAGAGGCTCTAACCCACTGAGCCACCCAGGTGCCCCCAAAGTTTTTTTAAAAAACAATAATTTATTTAGATAAAATTAACATAATATAAAACCATTTGAAAGTGAACAATTCATTGGCAATCAAGACATTTACAATGTTGGGCAACTGTCACCTCTATCTAGTTCTGAAATATTTCCATCAAGACAGTAAAATCCCTAACTCATGAAACAGTTCTTCCTCATTTGTACCTCCATCCCCAACTCTATCCCAGCCCCTAGCAACCACTAATTTGCATTTTGTCTCTATGGATTTATCTATTCTAGATATTTCATTTAAATGAAATAATATAATATATGACATTTTTTGTTTGGAATCTTTCACTTCATATAATGTTTTCAAAGTTCATCCATATTGTAGCATTTATTGGGACTTCATTGCTTTTTATGGCTAAGTAATATTCCATTCCCTATATATATTGCAATTTCTTTGTCCATAAATTCACTGGTGGACATTTGGGCCATTTCCACTTTTTGGCTGTGGTAAATGGTGCTGCTATGAACATGTGTGTACATATATTTGCTTGAGGACCTGTTTTTAATTATTTGGGGTATATACCAAAAAGTGGAATGCAGGTGCATATTACAATTCTAGTCTTTGTTTGACTTTTTGAGGAAACACCAAACTGCTTTTCAAAATAGCTGAACCGTTTCACATTCTCATCAGCAATGTACAAAGTTCTAATTTCTTCACATCTTGGCCAGCACTTATTGTTGTCTTTTTTCTTTATAAATTTTAGAGAGAGAGACTACACAAGTTCATGAGATGGGGATGCGCAGAGGGAGAAGGCAAAAAAGGTAGAGAGAAGCAGACTCCCCACTGAGTGTGGAACCCAACATAAAACTCGGTTTCACAACACTGAGATCATGACCTGAGCAGAAATCAAGTCAGACGTTTAACCCTCTGAGCCACACAGGCAGCCCTGTCATTTTTCTTTTAATTATAAACTATCCTAGTGGTTGTGAAGTTCTTCATTGTGGTTTTGATTTTTATTTCCCCAATGACTAATGATGTTAAGCATCTTTTTATGTGTTTGTCAACCACTTGTGTATTTTCTTTGGAGAAGTACATACTTAAGATTTTTGCTCATTTTTAATTGGGTTCTTATCTTTCTGTTGTTGAGTTGCAAAAGTTCCTTATATTTTCTGGATACTAGGCCCTTATTAGATATCTAACTTATAAAACATTTCTATGATTCTATAGTTTATCTTTTCAATTTCTTGATAATGTCCTTTGATGCATATGTCTTTATGTATCAATTAAGAAGATGATGTGGTGTTTCATCTTATTTCTTTTAATGTAATGTTTTACACTGATGGATTTTCTGATAGTGAACCACCTTGCATTTCTGGGTTAAATCCCATCTGGTCATGGTATATAATCCTTTAATATGGTGTTGGATTCAATGTGCTAGTATTTTGTTGAGGATTTCTACATCATAAGGTATTCATAAGGTATATTGTTCTGTAGTTTACTTGTGATGTCTTTATCCTACCTTACAATGATGTAGGAAATTTTCTCTCCTATCTTTTCAAAAAATTTGAATGATTGGTGTTAGTTACTCTTTAAATATATGGCAGAAATCACCAGTGAACTTTTCGTTATTGAGAGGGAATTTTTTTGTTCACTTTTTACTAATTTAATCTCTCAGAATTTATATTTCTTCTTCAGTTTTGGTTAATTTGTAAGTGTTTAGGAATTTGTCCATTTTTTCTAGGTCATCTAATTTGCTGTCATAGAACTGTTCATAGTATTCTGTTAAAATTCATGTTATTTCTATAAGGCTGGTAATAATGTTTGCATTTTCATTTCTGACTTTAGTTATTTGCATCTTCTCTCTTCTTGTTTTACCCAAAGGTTTGTTGATATTGTTGCTCTTCTGGAAGAATCAGCCATTGGTTTCTTTTATCCTCTGTATTAGTTTTCTGTTCTCTATTTTGATTAGCTCTACTCTGATCATTATTTCCTTTCCTCTGATAGCTTTGTATTTATTTTTCTCCTGGTTTTAATTCTTTAAGGTATAAAGTTATGTTATTGATTTGATAATTTTCTTCTTTGGACCATAGGAACTTACAACTCTAAATTTATTTCTTAACAATGGACTCCCCTGGGGGTAATTTCTATCGGCTTTTTTTCTGGCAAATGGGCCATACTTTCCTGTTTCTATGTATGCCTTGTGATTTTTTTGTTGAAAACTTGATATTGAATAAAATATGTTATATAGCTCTAGAAATCAAACTTCTACAGAGTTTGCTATTTTTTTGGAAAATTTTTACTTTAATTCCAGTACAGAGTTCACTACTTTTGATCATAGAGGTCTATAAAATTCAAACTTTTTGCATAGACTGTATTCATTGTCATGTGTATTCAGTGAAGTCACTTTTTCTTTAGTTGTGTTTAGTATTTTTTTAAACCAGTGTAGTTTTTTTGTTGTTGTTTCTATTTTTTATTATTTTTTTACATTTTTATTTAAATTCCAGTTAGCTAGCATACAGTGAAATATTTGTTTCAAGTGTATGATATAGTGATTCAACACTTCTGTGCATTGCCAGGTGCTAGTCACAAGTGCACTCCTTAACCCCCATCACCTATTTCCCCCATCCTCCAACCCACCTCCTCTCTGGTAACCATCAGCTTGTTTTTCATAGTTAAGAGCCTGTATCTTTGTTTTCCCACCTCTCTCTCTTTTTCCCTATGCTTGTTTGTTTTGTTTTCTTAAATTCCACATGTTAGTGAAATCATATGGTATTTGTCTTTCTCTGACCGACTGATTTAAATAGTATTTTGATTTCTTTGAACTCCAGAATACACACACACACACACACACACACACACACACACACACAGCCTTCAACATCAAAACACAAACCCAAAAAGCCCACATATCCCAGTCTTTGCAGATTGGTTCTGTGTTGGGACAATTCAATTTCAATTTCAGAGCTGTTTACAGCTCTGGCATGGCCTTCACTTCCTGTTCATACTGAGCCTGGAGATCAACCAGAGGTGAAAACTTAGGATCTTCTTAGGTCTTTTCTGAACATATATCCTGCCCTGGGAATATGTGTGGCTTTCTAATTTTCCTAGTATACATGGGTAATTTTGAATGTCTTCCTTTCCCAAAAAACTCTTTTCCCAGATAATCTTTCAGTCTTTAAGCAGTCTATTATTTTTCTGAACCATAATCTTTTACCCCAGGTGGGTGCAGTTTCTTTATTTGCCTGAACAATGTTTTTGAGCAAACTCCACTATTTTTCTGCCCTGAGTGATTTCCGAGTTAAGTGAAACAAAGAGGAGTGCCTTACATCAGTTCATCAGGGAGTTCCCAGACAGTTTAGAAGAGATAAACATAATAATAATCAGATAAGATCTACTCTACTCCCTCTAGAACCAGGATCCAGGGTCTCATACAAGGAATGGAGTTTGTTTTCTTCAAGACTGCAGCTGAGCTGGGGAGGGGGTTGGTAAAAGGGCAAGTAAAATTGCCATAAAGCATTCCTAGAGTGTGGGAGTTGCTTTTCTTCTGGATTCAGCATTTTCTTGGTTTCTATAAATCTTTGACTATTTTCCATAATCCTGACAAAATAGATTATGCCAGTTTCTGCTGTTTATCAATGTTTCTAGGGAGGGATGGGAGTTTGGATCTACCTATTCTGATATTTTCCTGATATCACTCTCACCAACAAAGTTTTATCTGGGCTATTGAGTCCAGGGCTTGTTCTGGAAGGCTTGGCTTGAGAAGACTATTACATTTGCCCACCACAGATACTTCTCTGCAGTGACATTTAAAAGGAACTCTGGTCTCCATATGCCTACCCCACATAGTCTTATAGTTAGGCCTAGAGGATACCCACAAGTATTTGAATGTTGATGGATGATGGGAAAAGACTCTGTTAATTATTAAGGCAATGGGAAGAGAAGTCAAGCAACATTTCAGTCAAGTGGCCGTATTCGTCTTCCCTCAAAATATGTCCCCACAAATGGCTTTCATTGATGCATTTAGTATCCTCTTGGGTTGTTCTTTGTTACTTCTCCTTTCTTTCTCCATCAATTGTAAATCCCTTTGTCCAGTGGAAGACATATTTTTTTGTTAAACATACCTCTGAAATATTATTACATACCCACCATGTTGGGATACTTCTCTGGTATCTAGGTTTACCCGATCGGTCCTCTTCTCTCAGTCTACACTTCGCAATTTTTGCAGTTCATCTACCATTCCTAGTCTGGACTCCTTAACATTGAAGGCTCAGATCCACTCAAAGTCTGCTCCAGATTTTTCTTTAATTCCCCTCCTACTACTGCCACCAAAGGTCAGGCAAAATAATACATTAATCAGATTTGCCCTATCTAGATTACACTGGCTATTTACTCTGGAATCTAACCCTTTTACTTATTGGGAAATTCATGACAATTTTCTTTTGCCATCTTGACTTTACCTTTTTTCCTCTCCTAAATCTTTTTTGCAGCATTGCCCTCCATGATAGGTACCTTTTTTAGCCCTTAGTAGTAGCTCTTAGAACTAAGCCATACAATTTCCTCTTCTCAGTTTTTCTCTCTCTCTCTGCTATGGATCCATTTATTCTTACCTTTTTCCAAAATCTCTGAACTGTACCTTACAAACAGGTAGCTTCCATTTCTTTGGCATTTTCAGAAAATGTAGGTTATGGTTCTGTCAGACAAATTGTCAAAGCTGCAGTTGCTATAGGTGAAATGGAGACTAACTGCTTGAGTGTACAGATGAGAAATCACAATAATTGCCTTGTAATCTAACTGGACCAATATTCTACAGCAAAGATGCATTGTAGGTAATTTTCTTCTACTTGGGAGGGGGCTGTCTATATTTGTACTGGATTTTAATTGGAAATTCACTGCTAATATAAGATTCAGGACATTTTGTGACCCCTTAGAAACATTCAAAAATATGAAATTAAAAATAAAGATCCCCCCTTCTTCTAAGAGTTGAAAAGCTTGGCAAAACCAGGTGCACCTATTTTTCCACTGCAAAAAGGAGTACCAGATGCAAAATCATCACTTTCTTTAACTAAGAGGTGACCAATGCTATAAAATATGAAGTCAGAATGATGTGGAATGAAGCCACAACAACACATGGAGCTCTTGAAAAAGGAATTTTTCTGGATAATAGAATTTTCTGGAGTTCAAATTTATCTCTTTGCATTTCGATGATTTTTAATTTAATCATTTTGGCTACAATGTTTTCTAACATGTATTGCATACTTCCTTGCCTCCTTAAGTAGAGTATATTGAATATAATTTCATCTTTTCTTGATGACTCAGGGTCCATGCTGTGATTTTAGCTTCTCAATGTGCTGTATCCAGTGATACCCTCAGGGCCTATTACAGGCTATAAAAATGTTTGCTCCAACACTAAATGTTCCCAGACTGCAGAGAGTTATTTTGTCAGCTTTTTCCTAGTTTTTTTCCCTCTCTCCCTTTTCTATAAGTGTTCTCCTATCTTTGTTTTAACATCCACTATATCATGATGTTCCTAATCTTTTGTAGGATTAAAAATAAAATAGCTAAACTTGGTTACAATTGTGCATAAAATACAAGTGTAGGGATCCTGAATCAAGTCCTATCACAGCTCACCTTGAGAGAAGCACATGTGTAAAATGCATGAATGCAGTGCTCAGATACCCTCTTTGCATTATTGCTGGTTCTTAGCTACATGACAGTTAAGTGATTTTGTGAAGTTAAAAGGTGAGGTTGGGAAAGGTGGAAGGTTGCTTTTTACAGTAACCTTCAAGTTATTGTAAAGCCAGAAGGTAGTTGACAATGTACTTCATGTTACACTCTGCTGTTCTAAAATGATACCCTTATTACTTCACCTTTCAGAGAAATACATTAAGCCATAGCTGAGGGCCATAATTTAAGCATACCAGTGGGTTATGCCTCTTTGCTGCAACCTCAATTTATGATCTCATGAGCATCTTATACTTAAAGCTGAGGACTCTGAAGACTTTCACTTATAGGTCCTGTAGATGGGAGAGATGAGATAGACAGCAAGGGTCAGGGTGAAGCCCCTTTCTATTTTTTATTTTTATTTTTGCATGAAAATAGAAGCATCTGGTTTGATCACATTCCTTGGTTTGAATATTGCAACAGAGATGATTTCTTCCTGGACAAATGTTCTTTGAGGGCTTAAATGAAAAACGCTCCTTTGATTATTCTCTTAAGTAATAACTATTAGTTTTTCACTCATGTTTGTAGTGAAAAAGACATTTGCAGATCCTTTTGACAAAGCTAAGTGTCTTGTTTGGTTCTTTTATGTATCCTGAGCTGCAGGGAGCCTCTGTTACTATCTTCCAGAGCCTAAAATCAACTGGAAAAAACAGGGACAATGAAAACAGCAGATCTGCGCTGAATCAGGTTCAGTGAGGAGCATTCAGATGTTAGTAAGTCTTGTGTCTGTCACTTAATTCAATCAATGATTTATTTTATCCCAACCTCTAGACCCAAATCATTTTTTATGAAGAATAAAAATAGCCCAATGTGACCTTGGCATTCACCTGAGTACTGAATGTCTTGGAAGGAAGGCAAGCACAAACAAGTTTTTCACTGATGTATCTGTTCATACATTGCTTCCCTAATTACAGTCCTTCATGCAGGACCAGATGGCCATTAATTAAGGAGGTTCTCCAAATAAGAGACCCCAGTGTACAGAACCTTCTTGTGTTCTACATCTAACAGATGCTCAGTCTAACGAGCTTCAGTTTTGGTACCCAGGGTTATGGGGTACTTTCCTTTTGGGTAGAACATACAGAACATAAAGACAGCCCAGAAAAGATGGTGCCTCACATAGGTAAATCCTTATTACCCAGTAGTGTGTTAGTTGGGGAACCATCAGCACCCAGCTCTTTTGTATGTCTCCCACTGTAATTAGAATTGATATGTATGCACATGACCCTTAGGCCTTCTAGGTCCCCAATTTCCTTCCAAATCATTAACAGGACCTTAATTTGTATTCAGTGTAACCACCGTGCCAAATGTCACTTTAAAAATGTTTTAGCTAATTCAGAACTTCTCTACTAGCTAGACTCTTTGATGAACTGAGAACAATCCATTTCTAGACTCTGACAGATAACTTAGTTTTCATTAGGTAGATGGCTAGTTAAGTTTACACCCTTAAAGAACAAACTGATAATTATGCATGTCACACATGGAAAAGTTCAATGATATGAGTCAGTTGGAGTATGACCCTTTCCTGTCTTGTGCAGACATACTTCTGGGAGATCAACTGATACACAATGAGGAGGAAGATAATGGGGGAATTACTGAAATTATTAATTTGTGTGCTGCTGGAAAAAGCTACAATGTACATATTTTGGCACAGAAAAAGAATGTAGGTGGTCATGAGACTTGCATTTTAGGGCCAACTCTTCCATTAAATACTCACATACCCTTAACTCTACTTACTGCAAAATTATGTTTACCTCTACCTATCTCACAGGTTTGTAAGAAGATCTTTGGGTTACCTAAACTAAGACAAGGATTTAAGTGTAAGTTGTTTTAGAGTTGAAGGGATGCTGACAGAAGAATGGGGTAGTAAAATAAGGAAGGGAAGAAAGCTGGCTTTAAAGGGAGCTTTATCAAAGTAGCTACCACAGAGAGTGACTGGTGCCTTAGCCTTCAGGGGAAAGTCTGAGAGGCAGTGTAAGTCATTTGCTTCAGGATTATCCCACCTGAGAGGTGAGGTGATACTAACTCCTGTCAGTCTTGTTTAGGAACATTAATGCTGTGTCATGTCCAACCTGTCACACAGGTTGGCAAAACAAGTTTTGGCATCTAGAGAAAGTCCTCAGGAAAAGAAATGAAAATGCTGGCAGTAGGAAGCTGGGGTAATATGCTTTGAAGTGGTGAGTGTGAAGAGGTATGGGCATGATAGCATCTGCTACATTCAGTACAAGGGCATTTTTGTATAAATAAAAGTTTTTAATAGAGATAAGCATTAGAATTATAGTTGTCTGCTAATACCCATGAACCTGATGACTTTCCATACGGTTGGAAAGAAACTGAAATAATGAGTATACCATCTATTAAATACTTGCTGTGTGTCAGATACCATGATATGTATTTTAAATACATTGACCCATTTACTCCTCTTTATGAGCTAAATACTGCAATTATCTCCATCTTGTAAGACTGAAGTTCAGATAACTAACATAACTTGCTCAGGGTCATAGAGCTAATAAGGGGCAGACCTGGGGTTTGAACCCTGGCATTTAAACAAGCCATCCCACACTGTTAAGATCACTATATTCTACTTAAAAACCTTGGGGATAAGGGGTGGAACTGCATCTTTGGTGACCTTGAAGATTCTGTGTCTTTAATGTTTCCTTTATTATCAACTGCCTCATTTCAGCTGGTAAAGAGGATTGAAGATATCTTGCTGAGGTTTCCTTTGTTGGTTTTTGGACCAGTGCCTTGAAAATGACAGGGACCTCTGATCTACTTTTTACAGGTTATATTGCATATAGCTCTGTAATGGGAAAGAAATCAATATGTTTTATGAGCGTGGCTCCCCTTATTGAGGAAAGATATTTTATAACTTGACTCTTTTTCTCATCCTCAATGGTTTTAGCAAGCTGGTCAATTTGGAAAATATTTTTTTGTTTTACCTGTCACCTTATGGACAGTGGGATGGTTACTCAAATGCAAATCAAATAAACCAAGCTTTATTTGCATGTCTCAATCCACTCCAGAAAAGCAGCATGGGGAAGCTGTAGTATTGAGGATTAGAAACTAATTCTCTATTTGCAGCCTATGATGAAGCTGCCAGATGCTCAATACAGATATGACGAGTGCATATCTTATCTGAAAACTGTCTTCTGCAAAGACTTTGGTATAAACCTTCTAACTGATGTCCATGAAATGACAGTGTTGTAATCAAGTTTCCTGAGTGATGTGACAACAATTAAATGTATGATCTGTGGGAAGGGAAGATAAATGATGATGTACATTTGGAGGAAAAATAGAAGGTGCCATATTGGACACAAGGACTCCTCTGATGTTATTGATGGGCTGTGCTCAGTTGCTCCAAGAAGCAGGAATGTTTTTCCTTTAATTCTCTTCCTCTATCTGAGTCAACGATCTTCAATGGTCTCTTCTGTGTGTATACTTATCACCCTCTGAGACTCACCATTCCAAACACAACTCATATCTTTTCTCTGACTCTTTTTGGGCTTCTATTAGTGCTGATGGCTTTCTGCTCCTTTTCCTTGGCTTACTTCCTGAAGGTAATTGTCCCTCTCTTTTCTTCTCATGGATTGGTCCTCTTCAGTCCCCCACACCTGGCTTCTCCTCTATCACTAATCCTAACTATAGAGTTTGTCCCACCTGAGTCTTTATTCCCACTGCTAAAGCCCAGTCTCCACACTGGGCAGACAAAAAGTATTAATAGGCTGATCATCTTTTCCAAAGTCTCCACCTTTAAAACCATACATGGTAAAACTTGACTATATTTCTCCACCCCAATTTTCCTTCAGGTAAATCCCTATTCTGGTCTGCAAGCCTACCAAGTTTGTTCTCACCTCTGATTTTGTGAGCCTTAGTCCCTCCACCTAAACTATTCTTGCCTCTTATATATGCTCATGTGAATTCTCCCCAGTGTTCCCCTCCACAAAACCATCCTTTCTCTATAACATACTATACTTCATACTATTTGCAATCATTCTTTTTGATAAGTACTTATGTATGCACTTTATTTATATTATAGAAATGCTTCATTTAAGAATATTATCTCCTTGGGAGCACCTGGGTGGCTCAGTCAGTTAAGTGTCTGCCTTCAGCTTGGATCATGGTTTTAGCGTCCTGGGATTGAGCCCTGCATTGGGCTCCCTGCTCAGTGGGGAGTCTGGTTCTCTCTCTCCCTCTGTGCACTTGCCCCCACACACTCTTTCTCTCAAATAAATAAATAAATAAATAAAATCTAAAAAAAAAAAAAAAAAGAATCTCATCTCCTTAACTGGATTGTAAACCTCTTGAGACAAGAACTGTGATATATATTTCTTCTGAGTTGTCACAGTTCTTTACAGAATGCCAAGCCTAGATATTCTCACTTTTAAGGTTGGTGACAAACTAGACATTGTTAACTACAATGTGCCAGTGTATCTTTGATACAGCCATCAAACACATCCATATAAGAAGTGCTTAAATGTGTAGGTTCTTCAATTTAGTTTTAGTGTGAGCTTGGGTTGACATCATAGCCTGCAAAGAAAAAAGAACCTACCTGTGGTACAAGATACAATGGGGATGTTGTAGGTAGTTAGCAATTTGCTAAGGAAACTCATCACATGTAAATTTCAAGTTACACTAAGACAGCCCTTACTTTTGGAAATAACTATTAGGCGGAGGAATGTTCTGATCTGCTATAGAGTAAATACTTGTGTCCACCCAAAATTCATATGTTAGAAGCTAATGCCCAGTGTGACACTATTAGGAGGTGGAAAATTTGGGAAGTAATTAGGTCATGCCAGTGAAGTCCTTGTGAATGGGATTAGTATTCCTAAAAAGAGACCCCATAGAGCTCCCTAACCCTTCCTATCATGTGATGATACAGTGAAAAGATAGATGTCTATGAACCAAGAAGTGGGTCTTCACCAGACACCAAATCTACTGGCACCTTGATTTTGGACTTCCCAGCTTCCAGAACTGTAAGAAATAAATGTTTGGTTTTTTTTTTTTTACAAGCCCCCATCTATGGTATTTTATTATAGCAGCCCTGATGAACTAAGATACTATCTTTTAGGGATAGAATAAAAATTTACCTCATTCTTATAGTGAGGAAAGCTATGGGGCTCTGTGCTTTCAGTAATTAACACATAGCTGTTTGATAGTTTCTCTGCTGAGAAGAGGCAGAAAAGATAGACAGGAAACTCAAAAGGAGAAACTTCTGAACTAGTCTTTTCTCATTCTAGAAGCCTTTTCCATGAAGTCTTAGATAGAAACTGGGTAAGAATAAAAACTTGTCCACCTAAGAAAAAGAACCTATGGTTCTTTTGTTGGTAAGGCAAATAGAAATCTTGAAGCCATGTACTAGTCAGGAAGGAATTTGATTTAAAAATAAAGATTCAGATTGAAGTAGAATACAGCACCATAATTATAATCTGAGGATGAGACCATGCTTTAAACTGTAGTTGATAACGGATTATTTAGAAAGACACCAAATATATGTGTATTTTTTTATAAATGATTTTATGTGCCTGATCTTTAAGCATGTCTGATCATATTGCCTAAAGTAAGATTGACCAGCAGAATACAATATTCTTTATAAAATGTAAAGTCCTAGAAATCCACCGTTTTTGTTGTGATCTAAGGTAAGCACACACATAATGGTTTAAATTTCATAATTCAAACCACTTACCCAAGGAACTTACTGCCACCTGTTGTTCATGTATCTGAATTACATGAAAAGTGCCTGAAGGGTATTTGAGTCTCTTGAGGGTTGAACTACATAACCATATATGTAACGTGGCAATTGCCACCTATACTGACATCTTGATAATTTTATGAGACATCTGTATATTTCACTCTTAAGTGAGAGATAGCATTTGGAAGAGAAAATTGTGATAAGAGGAAGAAAGTTTGGATTTTATTCCAGCTTGGGAAAGTCATGTAACTTCCCAAACCTCAGTTTCCTCATCCATAAAATGGGATAATGATAATGATTGCCCTTACATTCAGAGAGGGGTGTTTTGAGAATCTAACCAGAGACTATTGTGTGGAAAAGTTTGGTAAGATTGTGTATACCATATGCCTATTCTGTGTTGCCAATGTAAATGCTGAATAGGAAATGAAACAACATGCTGTCATGGGCTCAATGAATATTAAAATGCTACAGTTCACCTTCCTCCAATACCAGGTTAAATCTACTTTGGTTCCCCTGTGCTGTTCCAATATCTTGGGAGATTCTATGTGGCTGCCCACCCCTAAGCCCCCCAGCATGATATGACATTTGCCAGAATTTTCCCTAGCTTAGAATATTCCACTTCCTAATCCCTCTTGATTGTACAAACTCCACAGTGCTTTTAACTATGTTTTCTGAAGGAAAAGGAAAAATGACTATCCCTCTGAGCCAATAGTTAATTAAAAAGAGGAATTAGGAGCCCTGGATTTTTGCCCCATCTCTGTCAGTCTCTCATTATGCAATCTCTTATAAGTCATTTAACTTCTTTTTTAAAAATTTTATTTATTTATGCGACAGAGAGAGAGAGAGAGCACAAGAAGGTGGAGTAGCAAGCACAGGGAAAGGGAGAAGCAGGCAGAGGGAGAGGGAGAAGCAGGCTCCCCACTGAGCAAGGAGGCTAACGTAGGTCTCAATCCCAGGAACCGAAGGCAGACGTTTAACTGACTGAGACACCCAGGCACCCCAAGTCATTTAACTTCTTTATGCCAATATTTCCTCATCTATAAACAGAAGTTATAATCTTTGCATTTTACCTGTTTCACAAGGGTAGTGTGGTAGGCTGACAATAACCCTCCCAAAACATATCCATGTCCTAATTTCTGAAACTTGTGAATGTTACCTCATATGGCACAATAACGTCTTTGCAGATGTGATTAAATTAAGAATTTTAAGATGGGGAAATTATCCTGGATTATTTGGGAGACCCTAAATTCAATGATATGGATCTTTTTTTAAAAAGATTTTTAAAAAAAATTTATTTGACAGTCAGAGATCACAAGTAGGCAGAGAGACAGGCAGAGAGAGAGGGAGAAGCAGGCTCCTTGCTGAGCAGAGATCCCAATGTGGGGCTCGATCCCAGGACTCTGAGATCATGACCCAAGCTGAAGGCGAGGCTTAACCCACTGAGCCACCCAGGTGCCCCATGACATGCATCTTTATAAGAGGGAGGCAGAAGGAAATTTGACAACACAGAGAAGAGGGGGAGGTAACTTGACTACAGAGTCAGAGATTAGAGTGTTGTGGCCACATGTCAAGGGTTTCTGGTAGCCACCAGAAGCTGCAAGAGTTAAGGAACAGAAGATTCTCCCCTAGACCCTCTGGAGGCTGTGTGGCCCTGCCAAACTTGATTTTGGCTCAGTAATGCTGATTTCAGACTTGTGGTCTCCTGAACTGTCAGAGAGTACATTTCTGTGGTTTTAAGCCACCAAATATGTGGTGATTCATAACAGCCACCACAGGAAACTAATAAAGGTGGTATGAGGATTATAGGCTCCTGGTGCATAGAAAATAACCAATGAATGTTACAGTGAGCTCAAATCTGTTACAGATGTGAAAAATATAAAGTGCCATATGTTTGTAAGGAGCAGTCATCATAACTTGATTTGGAGCCCCTAAACATTGGCCTTCAGGAATTCATCTTTAGAGAGTAGAAATAGTGCTCCAATAATGCTGGGTTGTTTAAAGTCAAGGGAGGCAATTGAAAAAAATATTATATATGGGAGAGAATTAAATATCCAAATTATTTATGTGAAACCTGAAGTGGTATCCTCTGTATGTAGACCACTTTGATCCATCAGGCTTGGAAAATATAGTCTGTGTGGTTCCCCAAGGGTTAATGTCCAGGATCTCTCACTGAACTTATTTCTAGGACAGTAGTTCTCAACTGGAGGCAAGGAACATCAGTGATAATTCAATACATTTTTGGTTGTCATGATTTGGGAGGGAGGGAGCTTTTAACAGCTAGTGGGTGGAGGCCAGGGATGTTGTTATGCATCTTACAGTGCAGAGGATGGCCCCACAACAAATCATTATCTGGCTTAAAATATCAAGAGTGCTGAGGTTGAGAAATCCTGCTCTGGGGAGAAAGAAAACTAGTAGCAGACTAAGCTGTTCTCTGTGTTTTTAAACTTTACTTCTTCTGGATTAGAAAAGAATATTTTTAAAAAG
The DNA here is from genome assembly GCF_002288905.1 of Enhydra lutris kenyoni. Lineage (NCBI taxonomy): Eukaryota > Metazoa > Chordata > Mammalia > Carnivora > Mustelidae > Enhydra > Enhydra lutris. Next base: position 3,341,115 of record NW_019154164.1, on the reverse strand, counting down.
TTCATTCAATACTATGGGGCTTGGTGGGATGGTGAGCTCATTAGAACCCTCATCTGGATGGCTTTGTTGGCTTACAGCCAGTGGAAGGAAAAGTTTTGGCGTTCTTTCCAAAGTTCTCATTACAATGAACAGCTCTCCTGGGAGGATGAGCTGAGCCAGAGCCTGGAGTTTCCCTCTATACCAGTTCTTGGATCAGTGGCTTCATTCTCAACCCCCTGCAGGTTGTCATGCTCTTACAGTCACCAGGGCCCCCAATATATTATTTAGAATGAGAATGTTTGTTTACGTGCCTAGACAAAGTGGATCTGGCATTTCTGTTGCACTGCAGTAAAAGGTTAGAGCTTACATAAGCCAGATAAATGCAAAGTCAAGGTGACTCTATTTTATGTATCACATTAACACAGAACTGTAAATCCTTGGGGGCACATTTTAGGAATCAAGGGAAGTCATAGCTATACTGCCTAGAAAAGGAAAAAGATGAATGCAATTTAGAGAAATAACACGGATAATGAGAACTGTGTAGAAGTATAGAACCTTGGCGCCTTTCCCATCTGGAATCTACCTCGGTTGTGAAGGAAGTCTGTAAAGGAGATTCAGCAGGACCAAGTCAGAAGGACCAACTGTGTCCACTTCTCTCCTTCTACTTTTGTCTACCTTATCCTGACCATATTATTTTTGCCCCACTTTTCCTGCTCTCCAAGAGTTAAAAAGAATGTGCAAGCTAGAACTTTTCTTGGCCATTTAATTCATTTAACGAGGAACTTCTCCACCAGACAATGAGCTTCATGAGGGCAGGGACGCTTGTCCTACTTCTTCAATCTTCAGCACTTTGTGCAGCATCTGCTGCATAGTAGGTGCTCAAATATTTGTTGGAGAATGAATGAATGAATTCTCTTCTCAAGTCTTTTTTTTTTTTTTTTTTGTCATTGTTGTACCTGAGGCCCATATTCTGGTTTGTCTTCGGTGATTCTGTTGGTCAGATGACTGACATCCATCCACAAATATCCACTGAGTATGCCTTTGAAAGTGGTTTTCAAACTTAATCAGACATCAGAATCATGGAGAGGGCTTGTTCAAACACTGATTGCTGGGCCCCACCCACAGAGTTTCTGATTCAGTGGGGCTTGAGAATTCACATTTCTGACAAGTTCTCAGGTGATTCCAGTGTACTCTAAAGTGCCCAGAGGCAGCATACTTTGGGAACCACTGCCCGAAGTTTATGCTATGGTTTTGTGTAGTAGACACAGCTTGTCACAGCTGAGAACAACAGTGCTATTGATTAGCTCTTCTGGTGGAGAGGAAATGGCATGAAGTAAAATTAAGTGCTCAACTTTACCAATATTTCTTAAAATGCTAATTTAAAAAATGAGTCTTCCTCCCCAGCAGAGCAGTTTAGGAAAAAAAAAAAAAAAGGAGACCATTCCATAATGGTAAGAAAGTAGGTATTTCATACTTGACTTGTGGGAGTCGACTTTGGTACAGCCTTCCCTTCACTGTCTATTTCTTATCCTTCAGATCTCAGCTTAATTGTCCCTTCCTTACAGAAGACTTTCATGCTTGCCCAATCCAAAGAAAGATTGTTCTTATCATTCATAGTGTTTGATATTTTATAAACCTCTGTGAATATTTATTAATGTGTTTACTGATTAATGCTTGCTATCCCTACTATACTAGTCCCTGGAAGGTTGTGTCCATATCTATTTTGTTCATTGCCCTATCTTTAGCATGCAGTACTATGTTTGGCATCTGGTAAGGCCTCAATTACTTGATCGATATCTGTTGCTTAGTGCTGTTTATAGTTGTAAACAATTTAATTATTTATTTTTTATAGTTGTAAATTATTTAAATGATAGGCAATAGGTGTTTGTTTAAAAAAATGTGGTACAGACAGTCAGTGGACAGTTTTTGCATCTATGAAATATATTTTTGTAGAAATATATCTATTGACATGTAATGATGCCAAGAAATATGGGAGATGATAAGAGCAGGTTCCAAAACAGCAATCTGACATGATTTTGGAAAAAAAAAGATTTCTAATTGACTCTAAGATGCCATGATTTTAAGACACATCATCTATATGATAACCCTAACCATATTTGTGTGGGAAGCACTACCACATCAACTGTGAACATCCATTGGAAGACACAGTCCTATTCCAAATCACAAGCATATGAAAGAAAATGCATAATAGAGTCTAATATACACAGAAAAGGGTTTGAAACATTATACATTGAGGTGTCCACAGTAGTTTTTTTCTGGATAGATAGTTATGGGTGTTTATTGGTATTTTGATTTTTTTCTTCTTTTTGCTTATTTGCAGTTGCTGACCTTTTGTAATGAGTATGGTTAATGTTGGCAATAAAAGGGAACCTCTTTAAAGATACCATGCTTATTCCTTTCTTCTTGGAGGTTAATCGAGAACAAGAGCAAATCCTCAACCCTGACTCCTGTCCCAACAGTGGAATGCTCAGCACCAAGTACCTATTGAGTTTGGATCATTGCAAGGTATTAAAAGAAGCACTGGATTTGAAATGTCTAGATATGATTTTGAGTCCTGGCTCTGCTGAGTAAACTTAAAATGTATACATAGATTTGCTGTTTTTCATCTGTAAAATGGGCAAAAAAATTGCCTTAGATGATTATCTCAGGGATAGGATAGTTGGTCTCCTACATAGTGTAATGTAGAAGACAAAGTAATAATTAACATCCTGGTTCCCATTCTCATGGATGGCAATATTGCTTTGACAAAAAGCAAAAATAATAACTGGGGTTGAGGGGTTGAGGAGAGTGACATCACCAAAATGGCAGCATAGGTTATTCCTGACTTTGCCACCCCTCCCCTGAAAAACAAATATTTAAGAATGAAACACCACTGAGAGAATCCTAGAACATGGGGGCAAGGCTGAAGTGGCCCACTGCATCTCAGAGTCCAAGAGAGACTATCTTAGAAGGGTAAGAGAAATGGCTATATGTTGACCACAATGTCCCTCCCCCAGGACAGTGCAGTACTTATTTGCCTGTTCTTTCAGTGGGAAAGAGAATTCAGGAGGGAGAACCAGCCTACCTTAGCACTGTGTGTCACTTTTTGGGAGCCTCTATTCTGATCTTGGACAACAAGGACTGCATGGGTAATCTGCAGGGCCCAGCCACTAAGAGTATGACTATAATAGAAAAGGGGAGAATGGCTTGCAACAACCAGCACACAGATCTTGGCAGACTGAGTTCATACCTGCTGTGCCCAAGTAGTAATCCTAACCAGTGGCTTTTGCTCTTCTATAGAACAAAGTCAGGGGTGCACTCAGCAGGGTGCAGATCTACATGATTCAGATCCCTAGACAAAAATTTTGCTACGCCTAGAGGCTGGTGTGTCCATACACAGGCAAGGTGCTGAGTCATAGCACCCTTTCCCACTGTGGAAAGTATCTTCCCACTCCATCTGACCAGAAGGGCTGGTGACAACTCCTGGGGGCTCTGTGTCCCTGGGGAACCTGAGCTTAGAGAAGGGCAGACAGAGCCAATAGTTTGTGGTACAAAACCAGTGGCCCAGTTTGGCCAGGAACTTGGGGTATAGGTCAGCTTAAAATAAGACAACAAATAGCTTTACCAGTTTTAGAGCTGCTTTTCCTGCTGTGCCCAAGTAGAGAATTCAATTCATAGCCCTACTTGTCACTGATACATCCTTTAACCTGTCCAAACAGAGAACCTAACCAGAACACCCAGGAAGGTACAAACCCCATTCAACAGCCCTATGTACCATGGCACTTGAAACTAGAGCACAGCTCATGTCTTTTCCTCTCTGCAGAGCAAAATTGGTGCTCTCACCTGACCATAAAATATAGTGTAAACTCAGGCCTGATTTGGACTTCCAAATGAGCTATATAGGCCCTGGGCTCTGGCCTGCTGCCCTTCCATTGCAGTGAAGTTAAATCCTGACTCCCTCTACTACTGAATATAATACCCAGTCCTGTCTATCTAATAAACCTGATCAGAGAATTCAGGCAATTGCAAAGCCCATCTTTGGGCAGGGAACCAAGTCAGTAGTCTTATCCAACTGTTTTCAGCCAGTGGTATACTCCTATCCCTATTCTCGGAGCGCAAATAGTTGCCTCACCCCAAAATTGACCATAAAAGCAGGACCCACCTATCTAAAGACGTTACTAGCAGACATACCCAGAAAACGAAACTGCAATGACTGGTGAAGAACTATCTCTGCCAAAGTGGATCTATAAAGTCTGAAAGAGGAGCCCCATACTCAAATGCACACATACCAACATAAAGAATCAAGAATAATAAAAAAACGAGGTAAATAAGACACCACCAAAAAAAAAAAAAAAAACACTAATAAAGCTCCCAAAAGCTGACCCTAAGGGAATACACATCTGTGAACTGTCAAAAAATTCAGAATAATCCTTTTAAGAAAATCTAGTAAGGTAAAGAAAACACAGAGAACTAAATGAAATTAGGAAAAAGATGTATAAACAAAACAAAAATTTCACAAGAAATAGCAACCATCAAATACACACACACACACACACACACACACACACACCAATCCTAGAATTGAAAAATACAGTAACTGAAGAATTAAGTAGAGAATTTCAAAAGTAGACTTGATCATGAAAAAGAAAGAATTAGCAATATGAAAGATTAGGACATTGGAAATTACCCAGTCAGAGGAATAAAAAGAAAATAGAAAAAAAGAATGAATAAATCCTATGGGAATTATGGGACACAATGAAAAGAAACAAAATTAGCATTATTAGAATTCCAGAAAAAGAAGAGAAAAGAAAGATACAGAAAGTATATTTAAAGCAATAAGGGCCAAAAACTTCCTGACCCTGGGTAGAGGAATGAACATGCATATCCATGAGGCCCAAAAATCCCAAATGGATTGAACCTGAATAGGGCTACATTGACATACATTATAATTAAATTGTCAAAAGTCAAAGATAAAGAATTTTGAGATCAGCAATAGAAAAGAGAGGAGTTATACATAAGGAAACTCCCATAAGACAATAAACAGATTTTGTACCATGAACTTTTCAGATCAGGAGAGAACGAGATGACATATTCAAAATATTGAAAGGAAATAACTGTCAATCATGAATTCCATACCCAGCAATGCTGTTCTTCATAAACAAAGAAAGAATAAAGACTTTCCCAAACAAACAAAAGCTGTAGGATTTATTACCACCATACCTGTCTTATGAGAAATTCTACAGGAAGCTCTTTGAAGGGAAGTAAAAGAACACTAGTTAACATCATAAAAGCATAGTATATGTCTCATTGGTATTAGTAAATATATAGTCTTAATTACATTCTACAATGGTAATAGTAATGAATAACTCACAACTCTAGTTTAAAAGTTAAAAAATATAGCAAAATAATCATAAATACAATAACCTGTTAGTTACACAATATAAAAAACAAGTAAATTGTAACAGAAATAACTTAAAATGTGAAGGAAGAAGTAAAAGGATAAAATATATGCATTATATTGAAGTTCATTTGTTATCAGTTGAACATAGGATATTATAAGTTTGAGATATTTTATATATGCCTTAAGGTAAACACAAGGAAAAATCTTGTAGTAATTACACAAAAGAACACGATAAGGAAGTCAAAGCATACCGATTCCAAAAAACATTAAAACACAAAAAATACATCAGGATAACAAAAGAACAATGGAGGTACAAAAATATATAAAATATTTAACAAAATGGTAATAGTATGTCCTTACCTATCAAAATTACTTAAAATGTAAAGGGATTACATTCTCCAAAAGGAACAATGACTGAATGAATTAAAAAAACAAGATCCAAGAATATGCTGCCTACAAGAGAATCACTGTAGCCTTAAAGGCACATATAGATGAGAGTCAGATGTAAAAGACATTTTAAGCAAATAGCAACAGCAACAAAAAAAGTAGGAATGGTTATTTTATATCAGATAAAATAGACTTTAAAAATGGTAAAAAGTCATTATATAATGATAAAAGGGTCAATACATCAAGAAGATATAACAATTATAAATATTTATGTATCCAAAACATCAGAGCACCTAGATATATAAAGCAAAAATAGAACTAAAAGATGAATAAACAGTAATACAATAATTGTAGGGGACTTTAATACCACACTCTCAACAGCTGATAGATCATCTAGAGAATCAATTTGGAAATAGCAAAATTGAGCAACACTGTATAGATCAAATGAATGGTCTATCCAACAACAGCAGAATACACATTCTTCTCAAATACACATGGAACATTTTCTAAGATAGACCTTATGCTAGACCACAAAAGAAGTCTCAGCAAATTCAAGAAGATTGAAATAATACCAAGTATCTTCTCTGGCCACAATGTCATGAAACTAGAAATCAATAACAGGAGGAAACTGGAAAATTCATGAACACATGGAAATTGAACAACAGTCTCCTGAACAAAGAAGAAATTAAAGGGGAAATAAAAAATTTTCTTGAGACAAACAATAATGGAAACACAACATACCAGAACTTATGAGAATGCAGCAAAAGCAGTTCTAAGAGGGAAGTTCATAACAATAAAAGCCTATGTTTAGAAGCAAGAAAGATCCCAAATAAACAACTTAACTCTATACCTTAAGGAACACAGGAAAGAAGAACAAACTGCACCCAAAGTTAGCAGAAGAAAAAAAATAATAACAAATATTAAAGCAGAAATAAATGAAATTGAGAACAGAAAACAATAGAAAAGATTAACTAAGAGTTGGTTCTTTGAAAATATAAACAAAATTGACAAACCATTAGTGAGACTAAACAAGGCAAGAGGAGAAAAGACCCAAATCAATAAAATTATGAATGAAAAAAGGGGACATTAAAACTGATACCACTGAAATTCAAATGATCATAAGAAGCTAATATGAACAACCATATGCCAACAAACTGGACAATCTAGAAGAAATGGAAAAATCTTAGAGATGTACAACTTACCAAGGCTTACCAGGAACAAACAAAATCTGAATAGACCAATAACTAGCAAGGACATGGAATTAGTGATTGAAAATCTCCCAATGAAGAAAAACCCAGGCTTCACTGGTGAATTTTACCAAACATTTAAAGAAGAATTAACGTTGATACTTCTCAAAATCTTCCAAAAAATTGAAGCAGAGGAAACACTGACAAACTCATTTTATAAAACCAGCATTATTCTAATACCAAATAAGAAAAAGACTGTACCAGAAAATAAAACTACAGGTCAGTATCCCTGATGAATATAAATGTAAAAGTTTTCAATAAAATGCAAGTAAACTGATTACTATCACATTAAAAGGATCATTCACCAAGACCAAGTGAGATTTATCAATGGAATACAAGGATGGTTCAATATACATAAATCAATCAATGTGATACATTACATTAATAGAATGAGAGAAAAGAATTATATGATCATCTCAATAGATTCAGAAAAAGCATGAAACAAAGTTCAACATCCATTTATTATATAAACTCTTAACAAATTAGGCATGGAAAGAATATATCTCAACAAAATAAAGACCATAAATGACAAACCCACAGCTAATGTTATACTCAATGGTGAATGGATTGAAAGCTTTTCCTCTGAGCTCAGGAATAAGACAAGGGTGCCTACTCTCATCAATCCTATGTAACATAGTACTGGAAGGCCTAAATAGATTAATCAGGTACGAAAGAAAATAAAAGTATCTGAGTTGGAAAATAAGAAGTAAAATTTATCTATTTGCAGATAACATGGGTTTACATATGGAAAATTTTAAAGACTCAGAATAAAAATACTGTGAGATCTAGTCAATGAATTCAGTAAAGTCACATGATACAAAATAAACATATAAAAACCAGTAGAATTTCTATATATTAGCAACAAAATTTCTGAAAAACAAATAAATTGCTCCAATTTATAATACTATCAAAACCAATAAAATAATAAGGGTAAATATCTAGTAGTAGAATTACTGAATCATATGGAATTTCTATTTTTAATTTTCTGAGGAACCTCCATTCTGTTTTTCACAGTGTCTATACCAATTTACATTTCCACCATTCCCCCATATCTTGCCAACACTTGCTATTTTTCTAGCCACTCTGACAAGTGTAAGGTGATACCTAATATAATTTTGATTTGAATTTCCCTGATGATGAGTGATGTTGGGCATCTTTTCATGTGTCTTTTGTCCATCTGTATGTTTTCTTTGGAAAAATGTCTATTCGGATCCTCTGCCCATTTTTTATTTAGATTATTTGTGGGTTTTTTTGTTGTTGAGTTGTATAAGATCTTTATATTTTTTGAATATTAACCCCTTACCAGATATATCATTTGAAAATATCTTCTCACATCCAGTAGGTTGCCTTTTTGTTTTGTTTTCCTTTGCTGTGCAAAGATTTTATTTATTTATTTATTTATTTGACACATAATGTATTATTTGCTTCAGGGGTACAGGTCTGTGAATCATCAGTCTTATACAATTCACAGCACTCACCATATGTGCAAAAGGTTTTTATTTTGGTATAGTTCCACTAGTTTATTTTTGTGTTTGTTTCTCTTGCCTGAGTAAATATATCTAGAAAAATGTTATGGCTGATATCAAAGAAAGTTCTACCTGTTTTCCTCTAAGAGTTTTATGGTTTTATGTCTCATATCTAGGGTATTTACTTGGAGAAGACGAAAACCTTAATTCAAAAAGATATATGAACTTCTATGTTTATTGCAGCCTTATTTACAAAGACCAAGATATGAAAGCAACCCAAGTGTCTGCTGACAGATGAATGGATAAAGAAGATGTGAGAATACACACACACACACACACACACACACACACACAATGGAATATGACTCAACCATAAAAAAATAGATCTTGAGAAAAGGGATGGAGCAGCATTTATCATGCACATGGATAAAAAAGAAAGCCAGTGTAGCAATACTTATACCAGATAAAATAGACTTAAAAAAAACTATAACAAGAGACAAAGAAGGACACTCTATAATCATTAAAGGGAAAACCCAACAAGAAGATAGAAATGGCAAATATTTATGAACCTGAAATAGGAGCACTCAAATACTTAAAGCAGTTAATAACAAGTACAAAGGAAGTAATTGGTACTAATATAATAATAGTGGGAGACTTTAACACCCCACTTACATCAATGGGCAGATTATCCAAACAGAAAATCAAAGAAACAATGGTTTTGAATGATATATTGAACCAGATGGATTTAACAGGTATATTCAGAACATTCCATTCTAAAACAACAGAATACACATTCTCTTTAAGTGCACATGAAACAGTCTCTAGAATAGATCACATATTAGGCCACAAAACAAGTCTCAACAAATTGAAAAAGATCAAAGTCATTCCATGCATCTTTTCTGACCGCAACTCTATGAAACTAGAAATCATCCATAAGAAAAAACCTAGAAAGAACACAAATACATGGAATTTACATAATGTTCTACTAAACAATCAGTGGGTCAACCAAGAAATCAAAAAAGAAATGCAAAATAAATGGAGACAAGTGAAAATGAAGACACAATGGTCTAAAATCTTTGGGATGCAGCAAAAGTGGTTCTAGAGGGAATTTTATAGCAATACAGGCCTACTTCAAGAATCAAGAAAAATATCAAATAAACAACCTAACCTTATATGTAAAGGAACCATAAGAAAGAACAATAAACAAAACCCAAAACCAGTCGAAGGAAGGAAATGATAAATATTAGAGAAGAAATAGACAAAATAAAAACTAAAAAAGAAAAACCAAAAAAACAATAGAACAGATCAATGAAAGCAGGAACTCATTCTTTGAAAAGACCAACAAAATTGAAAACCTTACCCAGAATTATCAAAAAAAGAGAGAGAAGGCTCAAATGAACAAAATCAGAAATGAAAGAAGAGACATAACAACCAACACCACAGATATACAAAAGATTATAAGAGAATATTATGGAAAAATTATATACCAGCAAACTGAACAACTTAGAAGACACGGATAAATTTCTAGAAACATATAACCTCCTAAAATTGAAGCAGGGAGAAATAGAAAATTTGAACAGAACAATTACCAACAATGAAATTGAATCATTAATCTAAAAAAACTCCAACAAACAAAAGTTCAAGACCAGATGGCTTCACAGGTGAATTCTACTAAACATTTAAAGAAGAGTTATTACCTATTATTCTCAAAGTATTCCAAAAAATAGAAAAGGAAGGAAAACTTTCAAATTCATTCTGGGGGGCCAGCACTACCCTGATACCAAAACCAGATAATGATGATACAAAAAAAGAGAACTAAAGGACAATATGTCTGATGAACACAGGTGCAAAAATCCTTAGCAAAACATTAGCAAATTGAATTCAATAATATATTAAAAAAATCATTCACCATGATCAAATAGGATTTATTCCTGGGATGTAAGGGTGGTTCAATATTTGCAAATCAGTCAATGTGACACATCATATCAATAAGAGAAAGGATGAAAACCATATGATCATTTCAATAGGTACAGAAAAAGAATTTGGCAAAGTACAACATCCATTCATGATAAAAACCTTCAACAAAAGGCATCCAAATTGGTAAGGAAGAAGTAGAACTTTCATTATTTGCAGATGACATGATACTATATATAGAAAACCCTAAGGACTGCACCAAAAAACTGCTAGAACTGATAAATGAATTCAATAAGGCCACAGAATATAAAATCAATGTACAGAAATCTGTTGCATTTCTATATACTATTAATGAAGCAACAGAAAGAGAAATTAAGAAAACAATCCAATTTACAATTATATAAAAAATAACAAAATACCTGAGAATAAATTTCACCAAGGAGGTGAAAGCCCTAAACTCTGAAAAGTATAAAACATTGATGAAAGAAATTAAAGACAACTCGAACAAATGAAAAGATATCCCATGCTCATGAATTAGAAGAATAAGTATTGTTAAAATTTCTATACTACTCAAAACAATCTACAGATCTAAAGCAATCTCTATCAAAATACTAACAGCATTTTTCACAGAACTAGAAACAATGATCCTGAAATTTATGGAACCACAGAAGACCCCAGATAGCTAAAACAATCTTGAAAAAGACAAAGCTGGAGGCATCACAAGTCCAGATTCAAGTTACAGTGCAAATGTGTACAAATCAAAACAGTATGGTACTGGCACAAAAATAGACACATAGATAAATGGAACAGGATAGAAAGCCCAGAAATAAACCAATGATTACATAGACAATCTTCAACAAAGGAGGCAAAAATATGCAATGGGAAATAGTCTCTTTCTCAAATGGTGTTGGGAAAACTGGGCAGCAACATGTAAAAGAATGAAAGTGGACCACTTTCTTAGACCATACCAACAATAACTCAAAATGGATTAAAGCCTTAAATGGGAGACTTGAAACCATAAAAGTCCTAGAACAGAGGACAGGCAGTAATTTCTCTGACATTGGCCATAGCAATTTTTCTAGGAATGTCTCCTTAGCCAAAGCAAATATAAAAATTAAAATTAAAATTAAATTAAATTAGCTAAATTAAATTAAAATTAAATTTAAATTTAAATTATAAATTAAAAAAGCAAAAATAAACTATCAAAATAGAAAACTTCTGCACAGTAAAACAAATAATCAAATAATCAATGAAACTAACTAAATAAATAAATGAACAAATAAACAAATAATCAACAAAACTAAAATACAAAAATACGGTATGAGAGAAGATATTTGCAAATGACATATCCAATAAAGGAGTAGTATCCATATATAAGGAACTGATACTTAACACCTAAAAATCAAATAATCCAATTAAAAAATGGGCAGAAGACATGAACAGGTATTTCTCCAAAGAAGATATCTAGATGGCCAACAGACACATGAAAAGATGCTCAATATCATTCATCAGCACAGAATGCAAATTCAAAATAAATGAGACATTACCTCACACCTCTGAGAATGGCTAAAATCAACACAAGAAACAGCAGGTGTTGGCAAGGAAGTGGAGAAAAAGGAACACTCATGCACTGTTGGTAGGAATGCAAACTGGTACAGCCACTCTGGAAAACGGTATGTAGATTCCTCAAAAAATTAAAAATAGAACTACTCTATGATGTATTGGTTATTTATCCAGAAAATACAAAAACACTAACTCTAAAGGGGAATATATGTACCTCAGTGTTTATTGTGATATTATTTACAATAGCCAAACTATGGAAGCAACCCAAGTGTCCATCAATAGATGAATGGATAAAGAACATACGTTTTATATACATATTAATAATATGGAATATTTTTCAGCCATAACAAAGAAGGAAATCTTGCCATTTGCAACAACATGTCTGTAGCTAGAGCATATAATGCTAAGCAAAAACAAAACAAAACAAAACAAAACAAAAAACACGCAAAGAAAGAAAAATACAATACGATTTCATGCATATGTGTAATTTAAGGAATAAAACTAACAAAAGGAAAGAAGAGATAATCCAAGAAACAGACTCTTAGCTATAGAGAACAAACTAATGGTTACCAGCTGGGAGGTGGGTGGGAGAATGGGTGAAATAGGTGATTTAGATTAACGAGTACACATACTGTGATGAAAAAAAATTAAGGAGAGATTACAGAATTTAACAAAATTACAGAATTTTAAAAAATGAGATCTTGTCATTTGCAACAACATGGATGGAACTACAAAGTATTTATTATAAGTGAAATATCTCAGACAGAGAAAGACAAATACCAAATGAATTCACTTATATATGGAGTCTACAATAGCCAGGGGCTCTTTGGTGGTTTGGTTTGTTAAGTGTCTGCCTTTGGCTCAGTTCATGATCCCCAGGGTCCTGGGATGGAACCCCACATTGGGCTCTCTGGTAAGTGGGAGCCTGAGCCTCCTTTTCCCTCTGCCTTTCCCCCTGCTTGTGCTCTCTCTCTAGCAAATGAATAAATAAAATCTTAAGAAATAAAAAATTTAATTTAATTTTAAAAAATAATTAAAATTAATTAAATTAATAAAAATTAACTAAAAATTAAAATAATAAAAATATGGAAAGAGCCCAGATGTCCATGGATAAAGATAAGTGGTGTGTGTGTATACACACACACACACACATACACACAGACACACATATATACAACATTGATGTGTGTGTATATATGTGTATATATATGTATATATACATATATATATGAATATTACTCAGCCATCAAAAAGAATGAGCTCTTGCCATTTGTAATGATGTAGATAGAACTAGAGGATGTTATGCTAAGTGAAATAAGCCAGTCAAAAAAGACAAATACCATATGATTTCACTTGTATGAGGAATTTAAGAAACAAAACAGATGACCATAGGGGAAGGGAAGGAAAAATGAAATAAGAGGAAAATAGAGAGGTAGGCAAACCATAGGAGACTCTTAACCATAGGGAACAAACTGAGGGTTGCTGAAGCGAAGTGGGTGGGGGAATGGGGTAACTGGGTGATGGGCATTGAGGACGGTACTGGAAGTAATGAGCACTAGATGTTGTATTTAACTGATAAATCATTGAACTCTACCTCTAAAACTAATAATACAGTATATGTCTATTAAATTAAATTTAACTGAAAAATTAAAAATAATTTTAAAATGAATAAACAGGAATCAGATGGCAATATCAGGCAATCTGAAGAAAACCTGTCAGCAAATGGCAACATTACCATTCCTGTATTCAAGTAGAAAGCATTCTAACTGCAGAAATGGAAACACTTTACCAATGAGGTCACTCATGAGTACAAAGCCTTTAGTGGTTCAATTCCAGAAGCTGACATTTAAATCAACTTTGGGAACTTGGTTTGCATTTTCCTGTAGGAAAAGTTATATATGGTGCCTTCCTTCTAAAGCTGAATCATAAAAGACTATTTAACCCAGAATATGTTTGAAATAGTAGCTATTGCTAATAAAAAAATATGGTAGGCTCAAATACCGTTTTGTTCTTTTTTTAAGTTTTAATTTTAGTTCTACTATAGTTACTATACAGTATTATATTAGTTTCTGTTGTACAATATAGACCATTTTGTTCTTTGAAAGACAACGAATAGAGATCACAATTTGCTTGATGTATTTTAAAAGCTAGTCCTGAAGTAAAAGCAAATTTAATTTGAGAAATCAGAGAGGAGAATGGTGAAGACTTGGAGAATCTGAAGAGACTTTGACAAACTGTGGATCAGAATGGTAAGGGAAGGACTCTTAGATCAGATAATCCAAGTCTGCTACTTTTTGCCTGTATGACTTAGATTCTTTGAGCTTCAGTTTCCTCATTTATAAAATGGTGGTAAGCAGTACCAATGTTTTCAGGATTGGAGTGAGAACTAAATGAAATTCTGTGTGCTTAGAACCTACCAGGACACCTACCATAGTAAGTGTTTAACAAATGCTGTTCCCTCAACTTTAAAGGGCCTTGGAGATTAATGACACCACTTCTGATGCTGGTACATCAATAGCACCATCCCTATACCCTGCTATTTAAAATTAATAGAGGAATGATAAGTGGAGCTATATGGGAAACTGGTAGAGAGTTATTCTGGTACAACAGATCAAGAGCTAGCCTAGAGAGGAGATATAGGAAGGGGGTAGAAGAAAGTGTGCATGTGTATGAAACAATTTCCTGGTGTGATAACAAAATGTAGGAAAATGGAGTGCACTGCAAGTGTACACTTTCCCTGAGGTTGGACAAAGGAGATGGCAGGGGAGGGGACATGGCACCAGGTATCAGTCTTTCTATATATGACAGTCCCTAATGTACTTAAAACTGTTTTTAAGTAACCTGTTAGCTTACATGTATCAAATTAGCTCACATGTATCCAGCCTACATGATTCCAATTGTTGTAGTCATCATAATTTTACACAAATCTTAATAAAGCAGACCTGGCAAGGTTGCTATGTGGTAATATTTTGAGAGTCACCAGTTTAGGTGGATACATGCATTTAAAAAGTATTATGAGCTCCACATTCTTCAAATTTGACCTTTTTCTTCATATATTGGAATGTTCAACCAATCTAAACTAGTTGAGGTTTGACTGTGGTACAAAATTACCAATAACTTGAGGTGATATAGTACTATAAAGTAATGAGGGTGGGGTAGATGAATATGGGAAATATCTCCTGGAGGCAGTATGTTCTGAGCTGAGCCTTGAAGAGAGTGATGTAGATTGATAGCAAAGGGGGGTGAATCGTTGAGAGAGAAGAACGTCATATATTTAATAATAGAGGGACAAGGTTTTTTGTGGATGAAGGTCTCAAGAAATCGGTACACAGAGATGAGGTGGTTGAGGTGAAGATGCTGGAGGCTGAACTAAGATGCTTGGATTTAACTGCATAGACAATAGGGAACCACTATGAAATACTGCAATACGGAGTGACAGGATGTGAGTTAAAAGACTAACTGGCGTGCCTGGGTGGCTCAGTTGTTAAGGTTGTGATCCAGGGGATTAAGCCCTGCATCAGGCTCCCTCCTCAGGGGGAAGCCCGATCCTCCCTTTCCTACTCCCCCACTCCCCCTGGTTGTGTTCTTTCTCTCACTGTCTCTCTCTCTCTGTTAAGTAAACAAATAAAATATTAAAAAAAAAAAAAAGACCATAACCATGATTGTGGCTATGGTATACTTTGGTGGTTCCCAAACCTGGCTTGAAAAAATATAGATGTCAATACAGGTGGGTATGAGATAGGTGGGCATAGGGAATCAATGGTGACATGTGACAGAGGTGAGGACCACGGTCAGAACCAGGGATCAGAACCCCCAAACCTGACTGTCCTTCAATATATATAAGCAAAACCACCTGCTCTTTTTGAAAGTTCTCATATTGCTTCCTCTTCCTGGGATGCCTTTTCTCTCTATCTTGAAAATTCTGCCCATTACTCAAGACCCAGCTCAGATGTAGCCACCCCTGAGGAGGCTAACCTGGTCCATGTCTCTTTCTCCCAACTGCTGTGATCTCTCCTGTGATTACTTTGGGAGAGGATACAAGAAAACCATAGGACTAGAGTTCATAGGGGAATTGGAGGAATTCAGCCAGTTGCACATCATGAATAAGGGAAGCGTTTGAAGGGAGGATGGAAGTTACAGGACAAGGGAAGGTTTATGATGTCTTCCTCACTCACTCTCCACATAATTGAAACACATTGCAGTTTGTGTGTCCCTGCTTATGGGCAATTACAGAAACTTAGTGTAAGCACAAGAGAAAAATAAGAAAATGGCAGAGCCAATGCCATTTTAAACCTAGAAGGTTCTACTCATAGAATGAGCTCATTGTCAGTCATATTGCCAAATAAAACCAGCAACAATCTAATTAATAAACTATTATTAAGTGGGCTACAAAAATTATCTAGAGGTCTTTGTGAAATATCATTTTTGTCTTTTTGGTGAGGGGGTGTTTGACAACCTTTAATACCAAAAATTGAAAGTACTGAACTCAGAATTGGAGCTGCAGATTGCTAAATAATGAATGATTAAACTAAGATTTTAAAAATATTACTCTTTCTAAAGATATTATTTTAATACTGTTTTAGTGAAAACAAAGAGGATTTGGAACTGTTAATATATTTATAAATTATTTCAAAATATAGTTAATTTCATCTTATATGAAGTTAAATATGTTTAAATTGTATACTTTCAAATTTCTTTTTTGTGTTTGTTTTGTAATGTATACGGTATGGTAGTTTGTGTGTGTGTATATCTATCTATCTATCTATCTATCTATATCAGACTTCTCTTAATAGCAGAGAAATCAAGAAAACTTGAAAAGCTTTGTATAAGCAACTGCATATTTACAATGAGAAGGAAAGGGAAAGGGTACCATCCACTGAAAGGGCTTTTTATTTTCAGAGACAAGGTAGGGGCAACTACCAAATTAAGCATTTTTAAGATTGGGATTTTAATATTTTAAGATCAGAGGTTAAAAGAATATTAGTGTATCACAGGAAAGTAGAGCAGGGAGTAGCAATGATACCTGTAAGAGGTGGGAGTCATGGATATTAAAGCTGCTGCTGATCCATATTGTGCCTTTGTACAAGCTAGAAAAAGGTTCACCTTCCTTCAAGCAGATGCAGCTTCACACCAGAGTCCATAGCTTGGTAAGTCTATCTACCGGCTCAAGCTGAGCCCCCATTTACTCCCATCACTCTTGTGCAGTACATAACCTGAACAACTGTATACAGTGGCCCTGTGTGAGAATACTTAATAAATGGCATATCCACTTTAAAAGCCTCCCTAAGTGATTCTGATGACCAGCCAAAGTTATAAACTATCGGTCTATATAATAACATGTTTACTTATTTATTCTACAAACTGTAAAATTCTTAAGAGAGAAGCATTTTAAATATAATTTAAAAAAATATATAATTCTGATACATATATATGTGTATATACATACATCTATCTATCTATCTATCTATCTATCAAATAGATACATATATTTCTGACATTTCATTTCATGAAACTTGCCTTCCCACCAATAAGTCTGATTTAGGGAATGTCTATAACCAGTAATCTAGCTGGAGGACCCTGGGCTACTCACCTTCCCTCTCTGAGCCTGTTTCTTCAGTTCTAAAATGAAAGGAGTTGAACTAGATGATCTGGAAGATCCTTTCCAGACATAGTACCGTATGTTTAGTGCATTTTACTGCTTAGCGATGTATGAAAATTCTCTGCCAGGCAGCCTGTGCAGCTACATTTTACTGGCTGAATTTGGCTCATTTTCCTGAGAGGGTTGAAGGCATATGTTCACTCTAACTCTGCTTTTTAGAGAGGGGCCATTTTTTACCATTAATTACACTGTCTTCCTCTTGCCAGTGTCTTGCAGGCATCTCTAAAGTGGGGTAGCTTCATGGGCAGCATTTACAGCCAACCATAGAGTGGCAGCTACAATTGTTGGGTCGTCCTTCGTATGTCTTGGAAATTATTAAAAACAAAAACAAAAACAAAAACAAACCGTTTCTTTCCTGGCTGCTCCCGTAGATAGCTGTGAAACCAAAGGTTTAGTGTCAGCAATTTGAAGGCTTGATCAGAGCAGCTGAAGATCTGTGAACAGTGTTCTTGGAATCTTTTCATTTTTGGTCACAAAGTGTCATTAGATCTCCTTTAGATGCTCTGCCCAAAATCTCAGAAGAGTTTTCTGCTTCAGCCAATAAGCAATAAATACTAACGAGAGGACAAAAATACAGTGGGAAAAATGATGTTTTCTTCTCAGATTTGGGGGAGGAGAGGGAAATGTGGGCAGATTGGCAATTAAACCAAGTAAGTTTGGTCTTCCTATTAATGACTGATTTAATAAAGACATATAACCAATTAACTAGCTATGTGACCTTGGAGAAATGACTACCCATCTCTAAACCTTAGTTTCTTCAGTTATAAAATAAGTTCATTTGTGTTCGTTTAGCTCAAGAAATGCATAGAGCACAACCAAAGACATTTTTTTCATTATTTTTTTATTATTCTTTCTGGAGACAGAAATACAAACCTCCCTTCAGGTAGTTCAGGCTTTATATAGCTCAGGATTTTTCCTGAATGAACAAACCTAGTCACCTCGTTTTAAAAACAGAAATATGTACTATGAGTCTCCACAGCTATTGTTGGTTCCACATTCCTATGTGCTTGCCTGACTTACCTTGCTGGAAAATCTTTTCCCCAGTATAATTCTCTTCAGCTACAACTGGATTCAGGAAACTGATGATTGGTCAGACCAGTGATTGGTTAAATCAACGCAGTGATTGGTTCATAAGCAACTTTCTCAATGAACAAATGAATCACTTGGGGAGCTTACTAAAACAAATTCCTGGGCCCTACTACCACAGATTCAGAGCCAGTGGGTCTAAATAGTGCCTAGGAATGTAACATTTTTACAAGCACTCCAGAAGATTTCATTGTAGGTAACCAGTGGTCCACCATTAGAGGAACAACTTCCTTAAAAGACAGTAATGGAGAGAGACCACTAAAGCCAGTTACTACTTGTCATTTCTCTAGCCTCTGGCCTATCTCTTTGTTTCCAGTCCAAGTTACTGCTTTCTAGATTAGAAAATGAACCTAGAGAGAAAAACTGGTAAGACTAAAGCCACACAATGGGTTAGTGTTGTGACAGCAAAGACTCTGTCCACCTTATGTGTTACCATTGTCTTGGGAGTAGTTCTGTGGGGTAACTTCAGCAGGCTTAGGATCAGCCTAAGCTGCTCTGATGAATTAAGAAAGTGTATGTGTAGGGCACTGACTCCAGTCAAGCCATGAAACACACTGGTTAATATTTTTGCTTTGTAACCATGGATCTGAGGAGTTTGGGGATGTTTTGTACCAGCTCATCAGCATTTTAGTTTTAATTGAGGTATAATTGGTATATGACATTATATTAAGTTTTAGGTATACAACATAATGATTCATTATTTGTATGTATTGTGAAATGATCACCACAGTTAAGTCCAGTTAACATCTGTCACTTTACATAGTTACATGTGCATGTAATGAGGACTTTTAAGTTTACTCTCAGCAACTTTCAAATACACAACACAATGTTATTAACTAGAGTCACCATGGTGTATAGTATATCCCCGTGATATTTATTTTATAACTGGAAGTTTGTACCTTTTGACCCCATTTGATCTTGTTTCTGCTCCCCATGCAGTGTTTTTGTGAGAGGAGGGACAGTGATTGCAAACTCTTGTTTTCTCCAGGTTCAGAGAGGTGAAGTGACTTCTCCAGAGCCCCCACCCAGTGAAGAAAGAACAATATTGGAATTTCCTCTCCTAGATAGATGCTGATCTCCTAGGCTGGACTTTTTAGAGCAGTCTTACCCTGCCATTCAGCATGACAATAGGTCAGGAGGAGAAGAAAGTCAATGTGCTAATCTTAGTCTTTTTATTTACCTGCTGGTCTGTGTAATTCCATTGATTAGTGTTAGGTTGATAGGGAAAAAAAAGAACAAAATATTGTCAAATGTTTGCTGTAGCTTTCACTGCTAAAGGATGATCTCTACTGTCCCCCAGCAGCTGAGGTGAGCATGTGAGCTGGGAGCAGGAGCCTATTAATTTCCCAATTCTGATATCAGAGTTAAGGCAGAGTAGATAGGACCACTCTTAGTTTCAGGGACTAAGAGGATCGAAATATGCAGAATATCATTCCCTTATACTAAGGTATAGATTTTTTAAAAGAAACATCAACCAATTTTGAATAAAATGTTGTACTACCAAAAAATTCTTGGAAAACTAAGATATTTTCCATCATCTCATTTAACAGATGGGTAAACTAAGACCCAGAGAAGGGATGTCACTTGCTAAGGTCTCTTTAAACCTTTATATATTTAGCACCGATTTCAGCTCTTACTCTTTTTTAAAAAAGATTTTATTTATTTATTTGACAGAGAGAGATGACAAGCAGGCAGAGAGGCCGGGGGGAGGGGGTGCGGAGGAGCCGGCACCCTGCTGAGCAGACAGCCCGATGAGGGGCTAGATCCCAGGACCCTGGGATCATGACCTGAGCCAAAGACAGAGGCTTTAACCCACTGAGCCACCCAGGGGCCCCTCAGCTCTTACTCTTAATAGCTTTTAAGAGGAAAGCATATTAATAATACCTTATCTATTTGAGTATTACATGTCAGCACATGTCAGTATTACATGTCAGTTCCATTTGCTTCATATTTAATACCAACGCAACACTATAAGGTAAATATTACTATCAACCTCATTTTACAGATGAAGGAACTAGGCACAGAAAAGTTTAACAAACTGCCCATGACCTCACAGATAGCCTTAGAGTTGTGATCAGAGCCCAGAGAGTCTGGCTCCAGAGACTATGAGCTTAACCATTATTCATCCTGTCACTCAAACACAAGGGGCAGGATCACCAAAATAATCTTCATCAAACTATTCCATCCCATCAGTTCCCTGTTCAAAGACCCACACTAGGTTCTGATTAAAACAATAGTGATTCTTGATTAGCTTCACTGAAGTTTGAATACCAACAATGGTGAAATAAGAATCCCAACACACCAACTACACTTTGCATGACTACTCATAGACTACCATCTCTCCAAGCCCATTCTGCCTTTCTAGGTGGCTGTTCACCGTTACTAAAATGTATTTGGTGCTATTCTATTCACAACATATGGAACCATCTCTGCCCTCTAAGAAAATTTACATCTAAAGCATTTCTGTAGCTGTCATGGTCAGCAGAGTTTCTCATTGCATACTGCTATTTTGGTTGCTGAAGTCTCTGTCACATGATGCAGTTCCATTTCTAGAACTCTTCAGATTATGTTAAATCCATTCAAGGAGCATGGTTCAGGATAGACGCTTAGTGGACAAGGTAGCTCTCTGGAGCTTCTGAGTTATGTTAGAGTTTAGGGATAGAAGGTTAGGAAGATGTAGAAAACAGAGTCCAACCACCAAGCCAGTAGTGGTCTACTAACTCAAGAGCTCCATGCCCATCCTTATCATCATAAATTTGCCTTAGAGTGTCTGTTTCTCAGAGTTTTCATCCATTTTGGCCTCAGGGCCAAGATAGGGCATCAGATCCATACTCTCGAAAATGCCAAGTAGCTCCCACAAGGAATAATTAGGGACAATGTTGATGGTAAATGTAAGAAACTTTATGGAGATGTTTAAGTCAAAGGAGAATCATGCAAAACTTTGTTTTGGGGGATAGAATACAGGAAGTGGTATTTAATATAAGAAAATTGATTTTTACAAAAACTCAGAATCTGATCCTTAAGGAGTTTTGATTGATTTGCAATTTTAAATACAAAATAACCAAATCTATCTGAAAGATGCTGAAGACTTATTGAGCTCATCCCACTTCCCTTGCAGTTCTAACCAAGGGCAGAAAAGGAGGTGCCCAAAGTTGAGTCCAAAACTCAGAAATATGTGTTTGACAGGCATGTGGTGGGACGAAATCAAAGAGGGAGACAAACCATGAGAGACTCTGCATGCCAGGAAACAAATTGAGGGTTACAGAAGGGAGGGGTTGGGGTATGGGGTAGGTGGGTGATAGGTATTAAGGAGGGCATGTGTTGTGATGACCACTGGGTGTTATAAGCAACTAATGAGTCATTGAACACTACATCAAAAACTAATAATGTACTATATGTTGGCTAATTGAACATAAACTTTTGAATTTAAATCTTTTGGTGGTCATGTCCTCTCCTGATTACCATAGTTCTCACCACTCCCAATTGTCTTGTATCCAATCATTTTACACATTTATGTTGTTTAATCTGGCCCCTGAAGATATTTAAATTGGCAACCTCTGCCAAACTACCTCAGAATGATGAAATTATATACTCTGAAGGGAGGGGTGGCCACCCAGGGCCATATACAACTGTCCAGAACTTGAAACAAAAGAGAATGAAAATATTACTCTTATAAATTCAAGTGAGGTTGCAAATAATACTAGTAATATGTTTTTTGAAGCATTTAGGATCTAACATTTTCCAATATTGATGCACATTGAGGGTGTTCTTATCAGTATAATATATTAGCATAATAAATTACTTAGATATTAACAAATTGAAAATAACCTTATCTGAGTCCCTGTGTCAAAGACATTGGTGCTTTCTGATTCCTGTGTTTGGTTGCATTGATCACCCTAATTTAGCTCAGTGGTTCTATTATGGGGGAGCACATAAACATCAGAGCTTCCCAAGGGAAGCTCTCACAGTAAAACACTCTGTACATGAAATATGTTGCTAATTGGAGTATGTTGTTTGTATGAATGCTGTAGAAACAAAACAAAAAAAATGGTTGAAAACTACTGACAGAGCCTATTTTGAAAGTCTTCCCAAGAAAAGGTTGGTTTGTTAGGTGCAATTTGCTTTCTCTTTAAACTCATGCCTCTAGAGATCCTCTGTGAAGTGGGGAAGATAAAACCTCTTTCTTGATTTTCTTATTTTGTGGACTCCTAGATGAAAATGCCTGATGGCTTAATTTTGGCTTTCCCTTTGAATCTCCCAACAATTGGTCATTTCCCGGACCTAAATCCGTTTTTTCTTTAGAAACTTTCCTCCAATGCTAAGGAAAATATTCCTGGGTTGGCTCCATTCTGATTTGTGTCTGATTCAGTGTATAGGCAATTGAAACTGCTCAGCAACTGCTTATTAATTAAACTCCCACAGGGTTTCTTGGGCTGTACCAAACTCTGCTACTCTATAGCCAAGTTCAATTTTGATCAAATCTGCGCTGAAGGCTACAGGGCAGGGGGCAAAACAAGAAAAAGAAAGTTGACAGAAGGTGTCCTTCATCACCTGCTGAACACCAGCACTCAACCCTGTTATATCCCCTGTGTTGTACAAGTCTCTGGGGCATACTTGGAACTTCCTGGATATTAAAACAGGTTTGTTTCATTGGGAGGCCAGACACAAGTTGAGGCTAAGGGAGAATGCAAACCTTGTCTGAGGAGGAATGCTGCAGGGGGAAACAAGACCATATTAGAAGTCTTCAGATCTGAGATGAGTGGGGGGCCTGAAATCAGAGCTGAAGCAAGAGAAGAGGAGCTGCTTGAAGGCAGAGTAGGTCAGGAAGCAAGCTCCCTGAGAGTCTCCGGCATTTGGTTTGGGGCTAGGACTATAGTCCCATACTCACCAGCTGAATATGAGTGCTCCAAGGAGGCAGGGAAGTGCAACCTTTACCAAGGAAGCTAGCTTTCTCTCCCTCCTGCTTCTCTTTCCCACTTCTCCCTCTCTCCCATTCCATAACTCTCTCTCTCCTTCCCTCCCTTTCTCTCTCTCTCTCTCTCTCCCTCCTCCACACTCACATTTGAATGTGTGTGTGTGTGTGTGTGTGTGTGTGTGTGAGAGAGAGAG
>NW_019154164.1:3302123-3317294 GCF_002288905.1 Enhydra lutris kenyoni | reverse complement strand
AGAGAGAGAGAGAGAGAGGAAGAGAGAGAGAGAGAGAGGAAGAGAGAGAGAGAGAGAGGAAGAGAGAGAGAGAGAGTATGTGTGTAGGGGCCCTAGGAGCAGTTGGGGACACAGCAGGGAGGAAATAGTGTAAGACAGGGAGGGAAAGAGAGTAAAGGAAGAAGTCCAGAAGCAGGTTCTTCTGGTGCTGGTTCACCTCTCTGCTCTTTTTTTTTTTTTTTTTTTTACAGTAGTCCATGATCAGTAAGGAAGCCTAAAGTGAATTCCTAACTGGAAGTTACTGAGAATTTTGAATTAGTTCTTTTGCCTAAAACCAGCAATAGTTTATTCTAATAATATAATGGTTTGATTTTCCTTTATGAGTTATAGTCATCTTTTTATTTCTCCTATATGATATAGGCATTCTTTGTATCTCCAGGCCATTCTGTTTAATCAGCAAGATCTGTTTTCCATCTGGACTTGGAATTTAATTGTGTTGTGACAGAGACAGCTAACTTACTTTACTTTTGCTGTGCTTCACTTAGACTGTTTTGATGCTGTCTGACAACTCTCTCCTAAAGCAATAAGATTTCTGATTGTAAATATGCTGTTACAAAAAATAATTGAAAAAATATTTATTGACTTCCTATCATATGCAAGGCAATGTGTAATTTTCAGGGTGTGGAGTGAGGATTGGATGGGAAAAAATACAGAATGGAGTCCCTGCTCTCAAGGAGCTGAGTCTACTTGGGAAGAGTAAATGTTTAGACAGAAAACTATGGCTAAGAATAATAAAATGGGAATCATTTAAAAGGGTCACTTGTGAAATTCAGATACTATCTTATGAAGTCAGAGGAGAAAACAATTACCAAAGACTTGGAAGACTAGCAGTCTTTAGAATGCCTTGTACATAGTAGACGTGGAATAAATGTATTTGTTGGCTGAAATAGAATTTGAGATAGATCTTGAAGGACGGATAATAACTTCTTGGAGGATGGGTAGTTTAGTGGAGGAACAATATTCTTGATAATATATATGGTATAGGCAAATGTGGAGGAGGCATAGATTGTGCTGGGGATACTACAGTAGTAGTTTTTCTAGAATAAAGGGTTTATGAAAGGAAATCACATTGAAAATGTGTCTGGTGCCAGATGATGGAAGGCCTAGGGTACATGGCAAAGGAGTATGAGCTTTATCCTGTAGGTAGTACAGAACAACTGAAGGTTTTGAGAAAAGAATTATATCAAGGGAGGATGCATCTGGTGATACAGTGCAGGATGGATTGACAGGGAGAGACTGGAGGCAGTTGGGCTAGCTAGCTAGGAGGCTACTAGATTGGTATGGACAGGAAGTAATAAGGACTGTAACTATAGTAGTAGCAGTGAAAAATGTAGTAAGATATAGAGTAACAACATGTTAAAGATGAATGAACAGGACTTAATGACTTGATTTCATATATGGGGCAAAGAAAAGTGGACAGTAAGATGACTCAGGCTTCTAGTCCACAAGATTGAAAACAGAGGCATTACCAGAAATGTTTTCTCTGCTTAGAACTTGTTTAAACTGTGTTAGGCTAGTTTGCAAAAGCATGAGACTCAGGGAGCTATTTTTATTGTCTAAGTCCATTTTGTATTGTATCTTGGGACTCTGGAATAATCCTAGATATTCTAGACTGACATGTTTGAAGTCTGGACTATAGGCAGGGCCAACTGAAGTTATGACAGATCATTTCCATTGTGTCCTGATTCATCTTTGCTGGTTCTACCTGGACTTACCTTTTTTGGTACTCAGTAGGGGCTGAATAGCTTTTATTCATTGAGGTGTCTTCCTCCTTACTCCCTTGGGCAGCACTGTCTTTCTGCTTGATATTAGCATACGTCTTCATGCTCATTTTCAGACTTTGAGAACTACCAGACATCTCAGGGATTGATGCTTGCTGCTTTTTTATGCAACTGAAGACACCAGCCCTAGAAAACTAATGATGCCTTTATTTTTATTTTATCAGTTTAAATAAAGGAACCCTTTTGCCTGAAAAGCAGACTAAGAGGCAGAGGAACATTGTTTTTCCTTTCCTCACAGGGGATTGGGTTCAATAGTGTATGCTTGAATGAATTCCTTGAAGCAAAAGAGATACTGAAGGAAAATATATGAAAGATTAAAAGAATAATGTCAGGTAGTATATAAAAACTTAATGTTTTAAACATTTACTTATTCCAAAACCATTTCTAATAGTTTGTCTACAAGCCAGCATATTCCTCAGCACACCCAAACATATGCACACTCCAAAATAACAAAGTTCCATGGTCACTCCTATCATATATAGGAAAGTAAATGGGTGTAAGTAACATTTTTTATTGGAACAATGATAAATTGGAAAGTGGATCTCATGGATCTTGGTGCTTGGAATTATACAATATTTCATTTATAGTGTATTTTATAAAAAGTTTTCATTTATCTATTTAAGTAATTTCCACATCCAACATGGGGCTCGAACTCATGACCATAAGATCAAGAGTCACATGCTTTCTTACTGAGCCAGCCAGGTGCCCCTCATTTACCATTTATTTTAAAAAACATTTTCATACTCCTTAGTTCATTTGATTCTCACAGCTCTCTTATGAGGTAGATCAGGTAGATAACATTATTTCCCAAGTTACACAGAGGAGACATTACTCATTTAAGGTCACCAAGCAATATAACATCAATGCCCTTTCTCTTTCTCCTCCTCCTTCACCTCCTCCTTCTTTTCCTCCACTTCTGTCCTTTCCTCATTTCCTTCTTCTCTTTCTTCTTTATTTTCCTCTGTAAAGGAAAGGTTATTGCCAAGCTTTGCTCTAGGTCTCAATAGTCAATCAGTCAACAGGGACAAGGGACAACTGGAAGATAGATGAATTCCCTCCTGCAACGTAAAGATCATGTAACTGCTGTTCACTGTAGCAGCCCCACACACTTCTGGCAGCTAACTTAAGAAATAGGAAGGAAGCACTTAGGGTCTTTGGCTCAAGCCCTCAGAATGGGAACGAACTGTTTGTCCTTTGCAACAGATCGATTTTCCTAAGCATCCAGAACTGTTGTATGGGGAACAGTCTCCTTATCAAGGATGAATCAAGTCATGGTCTAGGTGATTTAAACAAAGACCAATCTCACCCATGCACATAGTTTCAATGACTGATTTATACAGCAATGAATATCAATTCCATCTCCTTCTACTTCTCTCTCCTGAACTTAAGATCTATGTGTCAAACTGCCTACTGAGCACTGTCAATGGAATGTAATCCTTTCACACATACTTCAAATTCAATAAGTCTAATACCAAATTCATCATCACCCCTATCTTAACCTACCTCACATATTTCATATCTGTTTTTGGTGATACCATCTATCTTGTTTCCCAGGCTAGGAAATTAGGAGTCATTCTTGAATCCCGCTTTTCTATGACTCTCCCACACCCTAACCCCAAGAAGTATCAGTACAGCCTCTAAAACCTCTACTCTCCATTCTCTTCTCTTCATTCCCATTCTTGTTGTCTGGGTTCAGGACTTTGCCATTGCACCTTACTGTTTCACGGTCTTCCTGACTTTATGTTCTCCTCAATCTTTTACTTAGTGATTATGAGATTTCCATAGCGCAAATCCAATCACATCTCTTCTCTACTTAAAAGCTTGCTGATGGTTTTATTCTGATCAAGTTTGATCAGTAGACCTCTACCTGGCTTTCCAAAGGTACTTTTTGGTATGCCTACTCAAGTATCCTGGACCCCATCCACAGCATACTTGCTATCTGTCTCTGGCACACCTCTGACATTCCTTATGTCTTTGTCTTGGCTTGGGATGCCTTCACCTGATAACCTGTGCTTTGCTTGTGAATACCTACTTCTTTAAGTTCCAGCTTAAATGTTACTTCCCCTCCTCATAGCTCTCTCTAAGTGCTATATTTAGAACCCAAAGTTGCTGCTTTTCTGATCCCATGGTCCCAGAGTTGTCGATGGTTCTGTAAATACATTGAAAATAGCCACTGTCACAAAGTATTGCAATTATTTGTTTTCCACAAATAAAATAAGCTTGGGGGTAAGGAGATGGGTCTTCTCTACTCTCCTCACCATCCTACACACTTTGCATAGTATTTGGTACTTAGTTGGTTTGCAGAGAATACTCACTGAATCTGTAATTCATTAATAAAAACACTCAATCATTCAGCACCTATATTAAGTCCTGGGTTTTTGGTGCTACACCAGCAAGGCCTGTCCCTGGCTCTCACGGGGCCTACGATCAATGCTTAAGATGGTGAGGACATCCAGAAATAAATGCAGAATTCCAATGGGGAACATGGTAGGTGTATAGTTTGAATTTACATTGTCAGACAGCATAAAATACAGGCAAAGAGCATAATCTCTTCTCTACAATTGGGCTAGCCTGGGTTTGAATACTGGTTTCATCATTTACTGGTTGTGTTGCTTTAGGCAATTTACCTAATGTCTCTGTGTTTTGCTTTCCTTATCTGTAAAAGAGGCATTATTATAGTCTTTATCTTATAGGACTATTTTGAGGATTATATGAGTATTTGTAAAACACTTAGTGTCTGACAAATAACAAATATTTAATAAAATAAATTAAATGACATCTAGTGCAGAGCACAAAGAAACCTAAATTGCTTGGTTTAAAGCATAATGGGACTAGCCTTGTTTCTTCCTTACCACTTCTGATTTTACCTCTCATAATGACCTTTCCCCTGCCTGTCACTTTAGGTTCAGAGCTTATTTAGGGAAAAAAAAAGAGGAAGGCATGGTGAGGATGCCACTTGAGAGTGGAGTGTGAAGCCCAGCATCCTGCCATTCCCTCTACTTGGCTACCTCACACACTGGGCGCCTCAGCCTTGCTTAGGGTCTGTCACCTGTGTGGCAAGGGCTGATTCCTAGGGCCCTGACTAGTGGGCCTTAAGTACTTCTCTGTCTTATTACCAGTCTCATCTCTCTTCCATCCACCTTTGGGAGTGGCTCTCAGCCTATCTCTACTTGCTCTCCTCACAGAGAAGACTGTGAGGATCCCTGGGACTCGCAGGCAGACATTTCGCAGGGCTTTTGACAATCTCTGGCCGAATAGGATCCTTGGCCCCAGCCATTCTTTCCTTTGTGGCCACTCTTCCACTGGCTCCCACCTTTGTGGGGCCTCTGAGTCCAGCAGGGTCAGGGAGAGGGAAAGGAGAGATGAAAACATTGCTAATAGTCTTGGTAATTATTTTTATATTGCTTTATTTATTTGTCGAGACAACTGTTTTGCCATATTGCTAGAATGTGTGTCTGCTGTCTCAGATTTGGCAGGCCAGTTATGTCACTGCTTTAATGACTCTAGGGCCGTGTCCCTGAGAGGTCATCCTAATTGTTTCTGCCTCCTCAGCTTGGTGCCAGAGGCTTTGTGTCTGTCTGGAGGCTGTGGCTGGCCAGGGGGAAAGCATGCAGCCTCAAGCACCTTGCCTTCTGCCCATTGTCCATTCTGCAAAGCTCCTGAGACCTAGTTCCAGCCCCAGGGGAAAGCTGGTGAAGTCCTCCCCTTTGCCAGAGGTAGGGAGGGAGAGGGACTCAGAGGTGAAGCATGGCAGGTACATGAGATGCTCCACTGAATGGCAGAGAGGCTGGGAGGAACACTCATGCATCTCATCTGGCTATTGTCAGGTCACTGCAACCTTGAACCTCTTTTGAGAAGTTTTCTAGGTTCCTTTAGTTGCCAGCATCTTAATAATCCTTTATACCTGGGCAGGGATTTATAAGCATGTTTACACAAATAGTTTTCCTCTTACTTTTTAAACAATCTGATGAAGTAGATAGAATTATTCCATTTTACAGGTGAAAAAACCATGGTTAGAGAGATTAAGAAATGCGCTTGTAATATGGGAACCCTGACCTTTCCATTCCAAGTTCATACTCTTTTCCACATTTCAGGGATGTCTTTTTGGTCCTTCCTGTCCCTCCACTCCCAGAAAGGGTACAGATAGGCTGCTTTAACAGCCTACCCTTCATGTGCCTCTCTCTCCATTTATAGTATTTCCCCTGTTATCTCTAGAATCCTTTAGCTGTACGGGAGGCCTGAATAGTGTCCTATACCTTAGATTTTCTTTTTTTCCCCCTTCCCAGAGAGAAAAAGAGCTGAAGATTTGATTCCTACTATTGAACTGATGACTGATCCTAAGTCGCAAGTATTGTATGCAGATTCTAGGGAGTTTATCTTTTGAGCCAGGGCTGAAGCTTATAGGAACAAAGCTCACCTGATGGAAATTCAGACACCAAGGTCAGGTGGTAGTGGGGAAAGGAAAGTATTTTGAGAGAGATGGTAGTTAGAGCTCTGTGTTTTTAAATACTATTCAGTTGCAACCAGGGCAAAGAAGTGTGTGAAGTCCTTGCTCCTGACATCTGCCTGAAAGGGCCTCTGTCAGCATAATAGCAGAGCCTCCACTGCTGGCATGAGTGGGGACCCTTTATTCTGGATACAGAACCAACTGCTCCCAGAGAATACAAGTGGGAAGAGCCATGGGTTAAGAGTAGAGGACCTCGGGCGCCTGAGTAGCTCAGTGGGTTAAGCCTCTGCCTTCGGCTCAGGTCATGATCTCAGGGTCCTGGGATCGAGTCTCACGTCGGGCTCTCTGCTCAGCAGGTAGCCTGCTTCCCCTTCTCTCTCCGCCTGCCTCTCTGCCTATTTGTGATCTCCCTCTCTCTGTCAAATAAATAAAAAAAAATTAAAAAAAAAAAGAGTAGAGGACCTTGGGTTCTCATTCCGGGTTTGTTGTTGTTTCAGTAAATGTCTTTACCATTCAGGTCCCTTTTTCTGTCTATAAAATGAGGAGGAGCACTCTCAAACAGAAAAATGAGCATTTGAATAGTAGTGTGTACCTTTTCACACAAAGTATCTTGTTTGATCAGGAAGTCTGATTTAAATTTAGGATGAGGAAACCAGCTCAGGAAGGTTATGTGGCAGGACCGATTGAAGCCCAATTTTGTTGGAAGTCATGCTTCAGGGTCTTTATATGGTAAATGAAAATAATGATGATGACAGTGATGGCAGCCAATGAACGCTTATCATAATCCAGACTCTGTGCTAATCACCACAACACATCTACAAGGACAGTACTCTTATCCTCATTTTAGAAATGCTAAAAGCTGAGGGCCAGAATGGTTGAATGTCTTTCTTAAGATTACACCACTAGAAAGTAGCAGATCTAGTGCTTAAATCTAGGACTCTTTTGACTTCTGGGTCAGTGCTCTTGTTACCGCACCCATTTGCTGAAAATGCTAAATGAGAGAGTGCTTTGGGAAATGTCCTGTGCCATGCTACGTGACTGCAAACTTCTCTACATCATTTTAATAGGTCCACCAAATGAGCCTGGCAACCTCCAAGGGGAAAGCACACTTGTCTGGGCCCCAGGTCAAAAGGTCAGGCAAGATGAAGAAATGCCTATAGGAGAAGCTCTTTCACCAGCAGGAAGGGAATGTGTACAGAATCCTCAGATCTACCCTGTTGTGTCAGCTGAACTGCACATCACAAAGTGAGCTAAGTGAGCACCTCTTTGGGAGCACCCATTGTTCCATTTTTTCATTGCCACCCTGACTCTTAGCCAAAGCATTCATTTCTTCCATCTCTAGCCTCTTCCAGGAGCTAAGGAGACACGTCCCTTTCTCCCATCCCTGCTCTGCCTTTGTTTTGCCCAGACAGGAGTTGGCCTGTTAGCCTTGCCTTTACCTTTGGGGTCTTGAGGGAACCAAACCTAATAAACTAGCTGTTGTAGCATTTTATTTGGATATGTGCTGGGACAGCATAAAACCTGTGTCTTGCATCTCGTAAATTAAAAGGGTTTTATTGTCAGGCTCATGGGAGTTTTGCTAGATGCTTAAGCCACTTCTGGCACTAGTTCCCATTAGCAGTATCATTCTCTCTCCATAAAAGCCACAGTTTATGTTCCTCCTCAGACCTTTCCAGTGCACTGTCTCTGTTACCATGTTACAAAGAGACCTCAGGGAAAGAAATCCAGGAATGTTTGGGAGGCTGTGCCATCATGCACATGTACACACATCATGCACATGTACCACACCAGACAGGATAAAGATGAGCATGGTTCAGAGTCTACTGACAAGTTGGTGGTTCCAAGGACAGGCTGGTGTAGGTTCAAGTGGTCCGGGTTAACACTGCATTTTCCAAGACTTTCAATACTTTTCAAGTCCTGAGTCCACTCAAACCTTTATTTCCTAGATTTCTTCTCTCAGGCTTTGAGTACCTGAAGAGAAAGTCACATTGGCTGTGCACACTGGTGTCACCAAGTTCTGATTTTCTAAGCTCTGCCAACCTCATGGTGCTATTATATACATACTTCTTTTTTTTAATTTCTTGGGTTGACTTTCTTTTGAAAGTCCCACTGACAGGGATCCATCCTGTTACCCTGTACCTTGCCTTGTCTCCTACCTCACAGAAAAAAGCCTTCCTTCCTCCCTCCATGACAGATCTTCTATCTGTATCCAATTTGACTTTACTTTTTGAGGCATTCTTATTCCTTTCTAAGGCTAATCTCTGCACTCCTGCTCTTGATCCTCTACCCCCTAATTCTGCTGTATGTTGCACCATATTTTTTCCCAGATGCTCAGTCTTCTTCACTCAATTCTCCCCTTCTAAGCCCTTGAAGGTGTTTGAATCTCATCATCCAAAATACAAATTCCCATTCAAGCTACTTCTGCCAACATCCTCAACTGCACTGTGAAAATTCTCATGAGCATAGC
The DNA here is from genome assembly GCF_002288905.1 of Enhydra lutris kenyoni. Lineage (NCBI taxonomy): Eukaryota > Metazoa > Chordata > Mammalia > Carnivora > Mustelidae > Enhydra > Enhydra lutris. Next base: position 3,308,560 of record NW_019154164.1, on the reverse strand, counting down.
TTGCATTTGTATAGTTCTCATCTCCAATTCCTTTCGCCACCTATTATAGTTGATCTTCTGTCTCCATGACTCATTTCTACAACATCAGAACATTAAAAGCAACTAATATCTATTCGGTTATTATGATGAACCAGACCACTGTGTTGGGCACATTATAGCAATAGTCATATTCGATCCTCACAACAATCCTCTGACCTAAATACTACGATAATCTCCATTTAATAGACAAGATAGATAGTCTTTGAGTGACTTATTTGAGGTCACATAGTCCCATGAATAAGTAGAACTGGGATTTGAACAGAGATAATCTGACATAGAGCCCATACTTTAACTCAGTTACCCACAGACTTGTTCTTTAAAGGCCTAGATAGTGAAGGTTTTAGGCTTTGCATGCCAGATGATTGCTGGTGTTACTGTGCAGCTCTGCTCTTGTGTGAAAGCAGACATAGATAATATAAATAAACGGATGAGAGTGACTATGTTTCAGTAAAACTTATGGACATTGAAGTTGAATGTCATAAGTTTCACATGCTATGAACTATGCTACTTCTGAGTTTTTTCAGGCATTTAAAAATGTGAAGACTGTTGCATCTGGGTGGCGCAGTCAGTTAGGTGACCAATGCTTGATTTCTGCTCAGGTCATGATTTCGGGGTTGTGAGATTGAGCTCTGTTGCAGGCTCTGTGCTGGCCATGGAACCTGCTTAAGATTATCTATCTCCCTCTTCCTCTGCCCCATCTCATCCCACCCCTGCTCACACACACACTCTCCCTCAAAAATAAAATAAAAAACAAAATAAAAAAACCCATGAGGACCATTTTTAGCTTGCAGTCCACATAAAAACAGGCAATGGCCTGGATTTGGCCAATGGTTGTAGTTTGCTGGCCCCTGCTCTAACCATTAAATTATTCAGGGCTCCTCACGTTCTCAAATCCAATTGATAACTTCTTCACCCCCCCATGGATAACTTCTTAATGCTGATGATACACCCCCATTCTTTTCTCCTCCCATGATTTTGATGGCAACACTCACTTCCAGCTTTCCTTCTACCTTTATGATCCATTAGTCTTCTTCTGAAAGCTCTTTTTTTCTCTCTACCTCTCAAATGTTGGTATTTCCCAGGATCAATAGTTGACTTATTTCTTTGTTTACTCTCCTAGAGTAATTGATTCTACTTCCATGGCTAACACCTACTGTTAATGTAGTAACTCAGAGCATGGGCTTTTGAGTTTCCTTGCTTAGGTTTAAATCCTGGCTCCAATAAATACTACTTATGTGACCTCATAGGGTTCTTGTGAAGGTTAAATGATTTATTATTTGGAAAACACTTGGAACCATGTTGTTAATATATGTTTAATAAAATATTCATTTTCATCATGTTATTTTTGTGCTACTATTATCAGATATTTACTTCCTAATCTGTATCTCTAGCTCAGACTTCTTCTCCTTTGAGTCCTAGACCCATATATCTAACTGCCTATTTAACATCTGTACTTAGATGTCCCACTGGCATCTTGACTTCAACATGTTCCAAACCCAACACATCATCTCACTTCCACCCCCACATCCCCTCACCCTACTTTGTTATTTTCTTCCATATATTATTATTCTTGTTAACAGCAAGGCTGTCCACTCAGTCACTTAACTAAGAAAGCTGGGAGTCCAGTTTCATGTGAGAAACAAGTGACATGAAACATCCAGCTTTAAAACCAAGAAGAGACTGAACATTTTAAATTCCCCTCCACTGGAACTTGAGATTAGCTATGTGATTGATTTGAAAATTTTTTCCTCTCTTCCCTTTATTAATCTTCTCCCCTTCACTCCTGTCAGAATGATCTCTCTCTGCTTTAAACTTGATGTGCCCATTTCTAACTTCTCACCTTTGATCACACAATTCCTCTCATCTGAAAGGCACCCCCCATATCTCCAAACAAATGCCATTCAAGAGCTAAAACACCCATGAAATCATCTTGACTTCTCTAGTCAACAAGATGAGGTATATTTTAGAACTGAGAGCTTCTATGTTTAAATTGAATTTATTACATATTTCATACTTTATAAAGATTTCCATCACAAGTCTATAAGTCAACTTGTTTCAACTGGATTATAAACATCTTGTCTCCACAGAGCATAGAATATTCTCTTTTGTGAATTCTCCATAGTGTTTCACACAGGTCTCCTTTTGCCTTCAATCACTTTTTCTCTGGCTCCTTTCCCTCCAATAAGCATGGACCAAAAAATTCTACTTTATTCACTTTTCTCCTTTTTCTGACTTTTTTCCTTGGAGATTTTTCAATCTATTTTTTAGAGGTAATTTTTTATACCTATACCTGTGACTTCTCAAATTTTCATCTCATTTCCTTAGTTCTCTCATGAGCTGCATTCCCGTACCTCAAATTTTTTGATGGACATTTTCATGAGGATGTCTTGCCTGACATCAAACTTAACATGATATTGAAATCTTAACTCATCATCTTCCCTTCTCACCCCACCTTCATCTTTGCTTAAGGCATCACCATTTTCTGTCACCGGATAAAATTTACAGTCATCTTTGACCACCTTCACCACAATCACAATCGTGTATCTACTGTTCCTTTATGTGTCCTTTATGCATCATCCTTTCCAGGTCCACTACTATAGTAACAACAACAATAATAATAACTATAACAGTTAATGTGTATGAGTGTTTGCTGTGGCTAAGTACCGGGCTAAGTGTTTTAAATTTATATTTACTTCTTCATAGCATTATGAGGTAGGTATTCTAAGTATTTTTTTTTCATAAGTGAGAAAACTAAGGCTCAGAGTGGCAGAGCTAGAATCACACCAGAATGGGTTTGGACTTAAATTCTTTTTTATTTTTTTTAATTTTTTTTAAATTTATTTATCTGACAGAGAGAGATCACAAGCAGGCAGAGAGGAGGCAGAGAGAGAGGAGGGGAAGCAGGCTCCCCACTGAGCAGAGAGCCCGACACGGGGCTCGATCCCAGGACCCTGGGATCATGACCCGAGCCGAAGGCAGAGGCCTTAATCCACTGAGCCACCCAGGTGCCCCTGGACTTAGATTCTTTACTTAACCACAGTGCTACTTATTCCTCATCCCTAGATTTCTATAATTTCTTCCTAACTGGTATGCCTGTGATTTCTTGCTCCTCCATTGGTCTTTCCTACATACCATTTCCGAAATAATCATCCCCAAACATTGCTACCATTATTTCATTTCTCATCTCCAAATCAATTTCTATCTCCCTTTTATCCACTAAATTAAATCTAGCCACAGCATAATAGATAAAATCTTCCACAATCTTACCACAACCCAACTTTCCAGCTCCATCCCTTGGAAGCATGGATTTAATCCATGAATGAATTAAACCACAATGTTCTACTAAGCCATATCGTGACTTCATTTCATGTTTGCTCCTATCATCCACTCACTCCTGACCCTGTTGTGAGTTCCTAGAGGGAAAAGGATGGGGATGCATGTTTGCACCCTACAGTGTCTTCCATCTAGTCTATACTTAGTGAGTATATGTCAAGGGCTTGATTGTAGGGGCTCAGTTACCACTTGGAGATTGGATTGTTTAATTGTTCCTTAACACTCTCCTATTTCGTTCTTCCCATGAGTCCTCTAATTTTTCTGTTCTCTGGCATAATTACCATACAAAAAATGTAAAAATCCTCTCTTCTGAGAAATCAACATCCTAGGAAAACCTTTACCTGTGCATCATCATGCCACCAATTTTTTCCTCAGTTTATCCCCAAACATACCTCCATGTCAATCTTTCTTCATTGCTTGGTAGTTACCATTAAACTAAATTTTACTCATCTAGGAAAAGTTTCTGGAGATGACCACTGTGTGAAGATGACAACACAGTCTACAGCACAGAGTTCTTTGGTGAATCTTGGGGTAGAGTATTTTATGTAAACTGCAGACATTCATGTTAGTTTCAGCACTGGTCAGGGCCCCTGAGTGATTGTTATCTAAGAGATGGCAAAGGAAATGACCACTGGGAAGCTTAGTTCCAAATGCAGGTATTATAAATCTCCAGATGTTCTATATCCCAGAGAGAAAGCATTTCTGTTTTAATTGGATTTTTAAAAATTTTATTCATTTGTGTTTTAGATCCTTGCTGCTTTCTGAGTATTGACACAGATTAGGGACCACAATGTCAAGATATAGCAAGGAATGCCTTTATAGTTCAGAAGTTTATGGTTTTTATGTTTAAGCAGAGATTCTTTTTTTTTTTTTTTTGAGAGAGGGAGAGTGAACATGGGGGGAGGGGCAGAAGGAGAGGGAGAGAGAAAATCTTAAGAAGGCTTCACCTTTGCAAACATATACACACTAACATACACACACACACATGCATTACTGAACAAAAGTGTCATTAAACAATGTTTACCCTTACTACACATGATTCACATTTTTCTCTTTTAATCGATTTAGTTTAAAATAGTGGTGATAATCTGCTAAACTGATTTCAAAGTACTTTGAATCATTGCCCACATTTTGAAAAACACTGATTTAAAGGATGGAACAAAAAGAGATGATAAGATGTTCTGTTTTGGGGGCGCCTGGGTGGCTCAGTGGGTTAAAGCCTCTGCTTTCAGCTCGGGTCATGATCCCATGGTCCTGGGATCGAGCCCCACATCGGGCTCTCTGCTTGGCAGGGAGCCTGCTTCCTCCTCTCTCTCTCTGCCTGCCTCTCTGCCTACTTGTAATCTCTGTCTGTCAAATAAAAAATTTTAAAAAAAAGTTCTGTTTTGTGCTACTAGAGGTCAAGTATTATTGCATGCAACTGATAACACTGGGAGGGGTCAGTTCTTAAATCACAGCTAAAGACCAATGCCCACAGCAGGGAGAACAAAAATAATTAACTGTAGTATATTGATTTTGTTATCAGCTTTGCACAATTCTTTGTTTAAAATTAAATGTAATTTTTCATGGTTTTCTTTTGTGTGTGTGTGTGTGTGTGTGTGTGTGTGTGTGCCTGTCACTGCATAGCATGCTACCCAACTATATGGTAGTCTCTTTCAATGTTTATAATTATGTAAGAATTCCACATTCTTTTGCAAGTTAGGTAGAAAGCTATGGCAATTTTTCAAAGATTATTCATAAATAAGATATTGTGCTTATTTATTTGAAAATATGGTCATCTTATTACTATATGGAATAATATTAGCTATGTTTCATGAATTTGTTATGGTTATGGTTTTTCCCCCAGTGTGGGGTATATAATAATATTGAGGCATTAGGGTAATATAGTGTACAGGGTATTCAGGTAAGCATCATGGGGCCAAAGGGACTGTACAGTATCTTAGAAACTGAGTGTAGTCACCAGTTGCTTGGATAATCGATTAGCTCAAAATTCTGTCCCTTAATACAGATGTTAGTTCTTCCAGAGTTACACTGTAGTAAGAACACAGCAAAAGGACAAGACAGATTTGAGCTATTGTTTCAGAGATTTTGTTATGATATAAAGATCTTTCTGAACATCAATTCATAGTTTCTTGCATTTGCATTCAGAAGTTCTAGATGAAAAATTAAAATAAAATAAGGAAAGGATGGTGGCAACCAAGTAGATAGTAAACAGAGTGGGAACAAGCTTTTTTACTGCATATCCTTTTATTCTGATTTTGAGAAATGGATATAAAATACTTATTCAAAAATTTAATAAAAAAGAGAAAGCACAAAGAAAAAACAAGGACAACAAGAAATAACAACCAAAAGAGCTTTCTGACAATGAAGAGGCAGTATAATGTAGGCCATGTGGGAAATGCGATTTGGAGGAAGAGAGACCTATTTTCCAATCCTGCCTCCACCATTTACTACCTGTGCAGTATCAGGCATACCAGTTAACTTGCCTGATCTTATCTCCTCAGCTGTTAAATGGGAATAATAATACCTATTACATAGAGGCTGTAGTGAAGGTTATTTAAGTTAACATATTTGTAGCACTCAACACAAAGAAGATTGTGGTAGGCAGGATAATGGCCTTCTAGATGTGTCAGCACATCCCCAGAACCTGGGAATGTGTTAGGTTACTTGGCAAAAGGGTTTTTTAAAATTCAGATGGAATTAAGGTTGATAATTAGATGACCTTCAAATAGGGAGACTATCCTGGATTATCCAGGTGCGCCTGATGTCCATACATGGGCTCTCAAAAGCAACAGAAGAAAGCTGCAGGGTCAGAGAAAGAGATGCAAATGAAGAAGAGGCAGGAGAGATTCAGAGTGTGAAGGGACTCACCTTCCTGACTGACTTTGAAGTTGGAGGAGTGGGGCAGCAGACCAAGAAATGTGGGGGGCTCCCAGAAACCTCCAGCTGACAACCAGCAAAGAAATTGGGACTTCAGTCCCACAACTGCAAGAAAGTGAATTATGCCAACAACCTGAATGGGCAAAAAAAAAAAAAAAAAAAAAAAAAAAAAAAAAAAAAAAAAA
>NW_019154164.1:3247923-3302023 GCF_002288905.1 Enhydra lutris kenyoni | reverse complement strand
TAGGGCCCCCAGAAGCAAATGCAGTCCTGCTGACATCTTGATTTTTAGCCCAGTGATCTCCATTTCTGACACGCAGAGCTATAACAACAATAAATGTGCATTGTTTGAAACTGCTAAATTTATGGTTGTTGTGGACACAATGGAGAACTAATACAAAGATGTTCAATAATTGATAGCAATTGCTATTGTTAATTTAGGGTGATCACAGAAATCTTAGAAATTAGTGATCAGTATTATCTATTATAAGATTATTGATGCCTCACTAATCTGGATCCTCTTGAAAATCAATGGTTATTGGGCAAACTCAGTGCCTCAGAGCTGGAGGGTGCAAACATGCCAAAGGACTGGGACCCAGAGGCTTTGGCACCTGTTTCCTTGTCTTTGTATTGAGGCTGCCCCAGACTCCATATGCCAACTAAGAAGTTTTGGAGAATCAAGTGCTTATTGATTTTATTGGAATGCATAAAATTTATTAAAATTCATAGAATTATTGGAATTCACAGAAATATTGGAATTCATGATATACCTATCATCTTTTATGGGTGGGAAAATTGAACATGTAGAGATCTGGGTGAAGGTAAGAGTTTCCCATTTCTTTCACCTGTAAAATAGTGATAGGTATGGTGTTTACCTAAGTCATTAAAGTCTACAATGAGCAAGTTACTTAGTTCCTTTGAGCTTTAGTATTGTCTGTACAATAAAGAGGATAATGTACCTATTTTGTGGACTTGTCCTGAGGGTTTACATGAGAGGTTGCATGTAAAACGCTTAGCACATAACTTCACACTCTCTAAGTGTTAACTGTTGTTGAGCAGCCCTTTGGAAGATGTGTTGATAAGGAAAAGTATTTCTTATCTAATAATAAATCATGACTTTCTAGGGGAAAAAAAATCACTGTAGCTTCATATATAGTGTCTTAGTTCCTTTTGTGAGTTCAGGTTAAAAAATATATCCTTTGATTTTCTCCACTCTGCTTTTACCGTCATCATTTTTTTTTTTTTACCTGCATCATTTCACATCTACCCTATGAAGTAGGGGTTATTATTCACCCATTTTACAGGTTGTTATCAGGCCAGAAATCAGTAATATTTAGTTCTGCCCCTGGAATGCTATTTCAGCCTTGATTTTTTTCACAGTTGCTCCATTGAAGGGTGTGTGTGTGTGTACATGTGTGTGCCTACTGCACATATGTGCAACATGCAGAAAGAGCCTCACCACTAACTTTCTAACGGTAATTTTGAGACATGCCATATAATAGGCCATTCTTGTGTATGTGTGTATGTGTGTGTGTGCTTTAGAGAGAGGAAGAAAGCATGCATGTGCGTGTGAGTGGTGGAGAGGAGCAGAGGGAAAGGGAGAAAGAATCTCAAACAGGTTCCACCTCTAGGTGTGGAGCCTGACATGGAGCTTGATCTCACAACCTGAGATCATGACCTGAGCCGAAACCAAGGGTCAGACACTTGACCAACTGAGCCACTAGATGCCCTGAATAGGGTCACTTCTGACTTTAGTCTTTTTCTATGAAGTGATTTCATCAGGACCACCTTTAATTCTTTCTGAATAATATTCGTTTTGGGGTCCCCATTCTGTTGAAATATATTTTACTTTTGTATGTTTTTCTTAATGTTCTATTTGTGGAAAGCCTAATGTGATTCACACGAATTAGAAATAGGTGCTAGGTGCCCTATGACATTGCATCCAATGACTAGTTTTTTAGCAAACTAAAATTAATGACCAAAACATATTAATTATAATAATATCTTCCATGTATTGATTGTTCACAGTATGTCAGTGTCTTATAGTGTCTCATGTAATCTTTATAACAACTCAATCTCAGCAGATGTTATTATTAATCCCATCATACTGATGAGGAATCTGAGGCTGAGAGACAAAGTACCTCGTACAAGTTTACACAGTCAGTTACTTGTGGACAGGATCTGGATTTGAACTCAGGTCTGTGTGCATCCCCCAAGTCCAGGTCCTCCTGGTAGACAAAACAGTCCTATGGTATGACTCCTTTTAAATCAACTCTCTTGCCCACATTTAAGACTTTTACACTGGATAATGGAAGAAGTGGACCTGGGGAAAGTTTATATTTTAATTTTTTTTAAGTGATAAGCCACTTGAACTGTCCCTGCATGCCCTGGGGATCATTGCTTATTTTCAAATGACTTTCAGATGCTTTTTGGGATAAACTCTAGTCCATTGCCTCTCAGACTTCAGTATGCAAACAAATCACTGGGGTTTCTTAAAAATCAGATTCCAATTCACTAGGTCCGAGGAAGATTTTAAGAGTCTATACTTATAAATAGCTCCCAGGGCATGGTGAGGCTACTGCTGTGGGGACAACAGTGGGGAGTAGCAAGACCCTAACCCTCTCCATCCTAGCCTCTCTTTCCTAACCTTGTGATATCCTCACTATAATATAGAAGTTCTTCATATCATCTTTCCTACTGGGTTATAAGAGATGTGCTTGCATCAGCCCATTTTCTCAGATCCTTAAAAAAAAAATCTAGTGTGGGATTAATTGAAACCAGGTATCAAGGCTAAAGAATGGAGACAGGAAATAACACTCCTCTTCCCCCACCCCACCTCCCCTGCAAACCTTCCTTCTCAGACTCTACTGTGAAAACCATCTGCCTGTCTTTTCTGCTTCTTTTGTCTTAATTTTTCAGTAAGTGTGTGAATGCGTGTGTGTGTGCATTTATGGGTGCTGGTTCTGAGAATGACTATACAAAGCCAGAACCATAGTCACTGGAATCCATCGGTTTCTATTCTCCAGAATAACAGAGTGCAGCACAGTCTGGGTTTTCTAGATGCCTTGCTGTTGGTGGTGTGAGCTAGATCAGATAAGTGTGAGCAGTTAAATCTTTGTCATGTTTAATTCTGCCCTCCACCTGAATATGCTAGCTGGGCATATGCTATGTTTTCTTAGCTGCCAGTATAGAAGTGTGTGTGTGTGTGTGTGTGTGTGTGTGTGTGTGTGTGTGTGTGTGTATTGGGGGCAGGTAGAGGGTGAGAAGGCAAGTCACAAGGATATGGCAGTAAAGATGGTAAATATAAACATGACAAGGAAGTAGAGGGTTGTAATCTTGGCAAACGTGGTTTTAATTTCCTTTTGACTTCCTGGAGAGATCTCCAGAGAGCTTTAGGAAATGTGTTCAGTACTAGCAGGCAGTCTTGGGTTCTGGCTTTGATTCTCTTGCTACATAGTTGTATGACTTTGGAAAGTCATTTTTACTCTCTGGGCCTCAACTTCTGTGTAGGTGAAATGAGGGCATTGGGCCCTGCCCTGATCCCTGCTTGATTCCCACCATCAACTCTTCCTAGCAAAAAGCTAGGGCAATTGCATTGGCTACCAGCGTCTAAGTGCTAACCCCACAGTGAGTGATGGAGAACCCAACCTAGGGAACCTGCAGTTTTTTGCTCTGTCCTACCAGCTTTCATCTCTTTTAGAAATCATCTTTTGTTGCTCAATCAAGCATGATGCACATGTTGTGTATGAGACCACAGCTGAATCACTCAGGACTCCTTCTTTGTGATCAGGATGGGTCAGTTGGTCTCACGGCTCAGAGGACTTGAGAGACCCATCAACAGAAGGGAAGCTATGGAGTTTTAGAAAGAATGACATTATGGAAATCTCAGCTACTAAGCTCTGGGCTCACTGGCTAGCCTCAGCTTTGCCCTGATCTAGAACAGATTACTGCAATTTCTGCCTAGAATGAGGCATCCTTTCTGCCTATAGGATGCAAACTTTGTCATACCCGTCCATGAAAACCTGGAAAATCACCAGGCCAGGTTAGGCTGGTGGCACCTTAGGATGCAGGGTGCTTTGGGGAGAAAGGTCCTGTCCCTCATATTCCAGCTAACAGGAGGCTTCTGAACAGCTTAGTGTACTTAGCTAAAAACAAGCATCTTTGGCAGGAATAAAGCAGGTAGAGATCCTTTGGTGCCTCTCCTTCAGTGATAGAGCCATGGCAAAAGACAAATTAGAATATTTGAAAGTAGGCTGGAAAGAAATAGCATGACACATTTGAAATATCCATTCGATAATTAAGTAACTGAATGGCTCAGAGATTGAAATTTAATATGCTAAGGAGTGAAATGAAATGGCAAAAGAGAAAATGTACTCCATTGCTCCTAATTCTCTGGTTCTAAGGAATTCTATTATTGTTTACTCAGTGTTTACAAGACAAATTGCATGCAATTTTAGCATGCTTCACATCAGAATCAATTATCTGGACTAATTCTCTCCTCAGCTGAGCAAAAGAAAGCAAACACCTGGATGGATTTCTTTCCACATGTTTCAAAACATCTTTGGGTTCTCTTCTGTCCCTCTCCTCTTCCTTCATATCTTTAATTTTCTGGCCCATCCTTCTCCAAGCCTGTATGGTTCTGTGTGTCATTCTGGTTGTGAATTCTAGAAAGAATGGAATCTTAGGACTGTGGCTCATATAGTTGGCAGAGATGAGAGATATTTGGTGCAGGTGTCTATGTTGGAGCATATACTGAAGCCAGGGGAACCTGTGTCAACACATTTGAGGACTATATTGGCTCTCTATCCCTTCACTACCTACCTCCTTGTTCCCTGAGTAACTGTGGATCAGGACCCACCGTGGCAGCCAGATGCTCACATCACCAAGAACAGAGCAGAGACCTATGCCTTCTGTAGGCTCCATCCCTGTGGATGCTTTCAGTTTTTCCCCATTATGAAATTACCAGTTCTTCCCTACCTGTCTGCAACCCGGTCTTTGCTATTTATGGCGAAGTATGATTTTAACCCATCTAAGAAGATATTTGCTTATGATTGCCTAAAAAAAGTAACAGAATGGGCGCATTTTCAGATCCTACTTGAGTAATCCTCATTCTGTTCTGTCTCTAAGCAGTGAGCATTAGAACAAATTGCCCAATACAACATAAACAGTTTCACTTAATGTAGAATCTGTTTCTCTCATTTGCTGAGTTGGAAGGAGGTAATTCATTGTATTCCGGTAATATAGTAATAAATAGAAAGTTTAACACAAGAGCCTGGGTGCTTTGGAAGCACAAATTCAAACATTCCCCTCTCTGCTACAGCAGCACAGAGCCCGTATTGTATGGGGTTGATCTGAGTCCTTGAAAAAAATATACACGCGCACACACACACACACACACACACACCCCCCATGTTTTTTTATATATATATATATATATATATATATATATATATATATATATATATATATATATATATATCCATCCATGAGAGCAGCATCTCCAAGGAATCAAAACATAGATTTCAAGTGGCATTGAGTTTTTCCTTCAATCTTGCAAACAGAGAAAGAGCAGCTCCTCTTGACCCTGTGGGTTTCCTTTATTTCAGGCTAAATATTTGCTTTGAAACCACTTGCTACTATGTGAATGTATTTTCATGCCTTTTGAGTTACAATAAGAAGATTTTAAAGAGTGAGTGAAAGGTACTATTTGGCACCATTTATATCTCAGCTTTGTAAGAATCTATGGGAAAGGAGACATGATATAAATCATCTGTAAAACACCAAAACCGCCAAAATCCAGTCTGAGACAGACAAAAGACAATAATGAATGCTGATATACAAACTTGTCATATTTGCTAAATGCCACGAAGATAAATTACATGGCAATAGACAAGTGGGTCTGGGTACCATATCAATGTAGTAATTTCTCATTTGAAGTAGGGTTGACACACATGCACAATCTCTAAAGGGAGCATTATTGATTTGTCTGTGTCTCTCCTACTCATATAATAAACTCGGGTAAAGTTCACAGATTCTGTCTTCCACGCTGGTCTCTTGGCTTCAGGCTTTTCATGAAGAAATGATAACCTTGCTAGCCACTCAGCCATCACAGCATATCTGACTATGGCCAGAAACCCAGGTTGGCAATGGGGAAGAAGCTCTTCTCATAGTCACATTCTTAGAGTCCATGGAGAAATACCAGTATCTGCAAATACAGCTCAGTACCCCTGTGTGTGTGTGGTGGGGGGGGGGTATGATAATGTCCAAGTCAGTATATGTGTTTGGAGGGAGGGGGTGTCTACTTTAGAGCAGAGATCTGACTGAGGTCCCCCTATTTGAATTTCCTAGTTCATTTAAGGAAGTCAGGAAAACAAATCTGGTCATTTCTTAAGTTTGAAAGATACAAAACAGAAAGAAGGGTAAATGGACTCTCATGAGTTCACCTCAGGTCTCTGCATCTTAGAGTGGGTTTGGCAACAAGGCCAGTGTCCTAATTCCCATGCCCATCTACCTCCCAGGTGGTTTTTGAGGAAGCCTGGGAGCAGATTCTTACCTGCCTGATACCTACCCAGGGATGGAGCAGATAACTGACCAGGGTAGGGCAAAGCTCTGGTGTAGAATATCCGGAAATAAACGATTCTTTTGGTCATTGACAAGAGCCACCTTTCCTGACACCCCTAGAGCTTTACCCCATCGCATCTCTCTCCCTGTGCCCAAAAAACAATCTGTTGCTGGCTTTGCTCTGCACCCCACTACCTCAGCCTACAGCCCGACAGCCAGCGCCTCCCAGTCCTCAGCATCCCAGCACCCTCACTTAACCCGCACCTCGCCATCCCTTACAGCAGCGCTCCAGCGCTCGAGCAGCGAAGCAGAAGGCACAGGGCCGCCTGTCGACTTACCCCGGGGCCAAGTGGTTTGTCCGGATCTGCGTCCTCTGGTGTCGGCGAACCAGGGCGCGCGGTGCGGCCGCCTCGCGGGACTGGGTCTTCGGGCGGCGCGCAAACAGCAGCCGCCTGGGACAGCCGCGGGCCTGGAGGCTGCCCGGCGGTGGGCAGAGGAGCACAGCGAAAGGGGCGGGGTGTGGTGAGAGGCGCGAGTGCAGGCTCCCACCTTGGTTTTTCCCTCCGCTCTTCAGTTATCCCTAAACTTCCCTGTAGCTGGCCGGCCCTCCTCACCTTTCGCCTCCGTCAGCGCCCCGAAACTCTTCACTCCACCCGCCCCCTGCCTGTTCTCTCGCTTCTCTGGGCTGTATGACCCAGCCTGGGCCGCTTCAAACACACGCACTCCCTTCGCGCAGCCAGCCACACAATAAGAGCCAGGGAAGAAACTGACAGGGGCAAACTGACAGGGGCGGCCGACACGGGACTGTGAGGGGGAGAGAGAGAAGAGACGGGGAGAGAGAGACAGGGAGAGAGAGCCACAGAGAGAGAACCGCATTTACACTCTCACATGCAAAACGCACACTCAAGCTCCAGCTGCCAGGTAGCGGCTGGCGGGAGACCCCGCCACCCCTCCAAATCTTTCTCGACTAGAGGTTTCTGTCCCCTTCTGCTGCCGCTTCTGGAAAATGCTGTACAACGAAGGGGAGAGAAAAGCAAAGAGGGGTGGGGAGGGGAAAATCGAGGAGGTGCGCTCCCTTTCTCCTCCCCACCCCTAGCTCCAAAAATGTCCAACCCTGAGCTCTTTCCCTTCTATCTGCTCCCGGCTTCCCTCTGCTCCTGTTCTCCCTTTCTCCCTCCCTTTGGGTGTCTGCGAGCTGCGGAGAACCCGTCGCGGTTGAGGTGTGTGTGTGTGTGTGTGTGTGTGTGTGTGTGTGTGTGTGGTGTGTGGTGTATGGTATGTATGCGGGTGGGGGGAGAAAGCTGCGGATGGCGAAAGCACCTCTCACCTCCCCCAGCCCCGGCCAGGCCTCGCACACCCCCAGCTCCCCGCAGGGGCGGGCGGGGCGGGGCGGGGGAGGCGGGGAAGGAGGAGGGAAAGAGGGAGGACGGGGCAGCCTGCAGGGGCAGCAGCTACTGCCGTCTCTGCAGCTCGGTGGCCAGGGGTGGAAGGAAGCCGCAGCCGCAACCCCAAGTCACCCCCCGCTGCCCTGTCCCACCGCCTCATCTCTCCCCCCTCGGTACGGAATTTTCTGTTTCGTTCGTATGCTCTCCCTGTGCCTCCCCCTCCCCTGGGTGGTGGCAGAGACTGGGGGGCTGAGCGCGGGTGCGGGTAGAGGGGACCGGAACGCCTCGGGGAGGTTGGCTTGCAGACTCTCTTTTTGCCCCTTGGCTTGAGTACCCCCTGCTTTGGACAGTGACACCCCCACCCCCACCCCTCACAGCCCAGGCTCTGTGCTGGCGGTGGTGGGGCTGCACTGGCAGCCACCAGTCGTCCCGGGGGAAGGGGAGTTGAGCCAATGAGAGCGTGGGCTAGCGACCGGTGGACAGCCGGACAGCGGGACAGTGGGACCCTGAGTCGCCAGGGGCTGACCTGGGGTCATCTGGTCTGGTTTTAATCCCTGACGGATTTAGTGTAACCCAGTGCAGGCAGCCCGGGAACTAGTCAGATTCTCATATTGTGTCCTTCTCACCCTTAGGGTCGGTCTCCCAAGACCAGCCTAGATTGAAAGGAGGTGGGGAGTGGGGACGGATAGTGGTATTGTAGGATGTGGGAGTAAGTTGCTTCGTGGTGGCAGTGGCTTCTATGTGGGGAGGGCAGTGTCACCGGACACTTGGGCGACTCGCTGATTTTTGTACCTCTGTGTCCCATGAGCCCTCCCCCCATACTCTTACATCCCAAATGCAGATCCTCTTGAATCTTCCTGGGACCAACTGAATGGCTCCACGCCGCCACCCCCCGCCCCCAAGCCTGAGACTACTATCTGCAACCTGCAGGCACTTAGGTCCACTAGCTGGCAGCATCCTGTGGCTGGACCTCACAGCCCGAAAGCTCGGCGGCTTTGTCTTTTATCTCCCTCATTTCCTCTCTTCAGAAAGGCGGGGGTGCGAGGCTCTCTGCCTTTTGAACGCTGGGCTGGTACTTGAAACCCTTTTCCCTACCCATTCTCAGAGTAATCTGGAGCTCAGAGAATGCTCCACTGTTCTTCCAGGTGTTGCCTGCACACACACTGTGAGCTTGAGTTGAGCTGTAGAAGGAGCCAGAACCTTCTGCCCTGTCTAAGTAGCCCAGTGTTCCATTGCCTTGTCATTGAAGCTTGGCGTCGTTATGTTTAGTGGGAGCCCTAGCAACTCTCCTAGGCTACCCTGGGAAAGTCCCTCAGGGCACCAAGCAAGAAAGTTTTTCTGTTGTCCTCAGTCCCCTTCAGCCTGAGGTGGCCCAGTATTCTGGAGAATATTAAGCTTTGTGTGGGAGCAAGTCATCTGAGAAAAGTATTGCCTTGGGGGATGAAGAGTTTGTGTTTGTGTGTGTGTTTGGGGAGGTGAAGATGGACCCCCCCCCATAGGGTTTAAACACTTCAGGAAGTGTTTCTAAACATTGGGCAATGATATACAAGAAAAAAAAATCGCTTGATTCTGGAAACCTTTCTGCCTTTCTCCCATTCAAAGGCAGTTCTACTGTGGCCAAAATCCTCAAATGCAGAGCTTCCCAAACAAGCGAGGTCAATGTTGTGATTAATCTGGTTCCTCTTTTGGCATGAGGGGTCAGTAGGATAAGTGGCTCTGGACAAGACCTTGGACAAGTGGGGTGTCTCTTTTTCTCTGACCAAAGTGTGGTCTAGCTGAGCATTCCAGCCAAGCCTAAGATGTAACAAGAAGCAGTGTCCAGGAAGAGAAGGAGAACCCTATTCTTGTGAGCCTGCTCCTTCAAAGGCCTTATACACAGTGTAATTGTTTTTAACATAGTGGGATTATGGGTGTTTTTGAATTTTGATGCTTTCCCAGTGGATTGTGGATAAGACCCCAAATTTTCTTCTTGCACTCACCCTACCCTGCTAACCTCTTCAGGAGATCAAGGATATATAATCTCTTCCAAAGTTAAAAACACCAAGCAAATGTCAGGCACCACCATGTGACTTCTAGGTCAAACTCACTGGAGGGTCTTTTAATGCGGTATGCTGACTTGGGCAGGAACCCAAGCTTGCCTCAGTTGCTTGTCAGCCTTGGAAGGGGGGTGCTCATCTTCTCAGTGAATATGGAAATATTCAAGTTTTCTACTTGGTAGCTGAGAGTGTATGTCTGAACTATCCTAAGGCAGTTTGCAACCAAAGGCTACAACTGCAGAAGTGGTCCAAAGCCAAAAGTGGAAGTGAGTATGAGGCTAAATCTACCTGGCTTCTAGGGGAGGTTAGCTGGCCTAATGCCCTGGCCTATTCAAACACCACCTGGATATGACTTCATAATGCAATTGAGGTTTCAACACTCATGGGCGCTGTCTTTACTCTTCTCACAGCCTTGTCTAGAGTGGTAAGTGGGACAGGTAGATCAGAGTTTGGTGTAATATCAGAGGCACAGTGAGATTGATGTGAGAGACCCAGAGAGTAAAGGCATTTTCTTTTCCCCCTTAAGCAGGATTTCTCAATGTAGGCAGTACTGACCTTATGGGGCCATGTGGTTCCTTATTGTGAAGGGCTGTCCTGGCATTATACATTGCTTAGCAGCATATCTAGCCTTTGTCCACTAGATGCCAGTAACACTCCCCACCTTTTGACAACTCAAAATGTCTCCAGACATTGTCACATGTCCCCTAGGGGGCAGAATCGGCCTCCCCACTGAGAACCACTGCCATTTAAAGTAGTGTCCTACCTCAAAGATGGTATTTTACCTTAATTCTCCCCACACAGCCTGTCCAGATCTTGTATTTAACAGAATCTCAGAAAGTATGGAATAGCTTGTGAGGAAACAGCATAACAGAGAATTCTGACAAATTGAAAAACTTTGACAAATGATTAAATTCATTGTTATATTCAACATGGAACTTCTGTTGAGTACTCACTATAAGTGGGGTGTTGATTATAGCAAAGACCTGTAAAGGCACAATTCCAGCCTTCAGTATACTAAGAAACTATTGACCTTTATGTCCCTAAAGGGAAAGCGTTACAGATTTTCATGGATAACCAGTTCCTGGATTGAATCCAGCCCAGCTTTCTCCTCCTTTTATTTTCCTTTGTCCTCAAACAGTGACTTATTCTTTAAGGTTCTGCCTTAGGGAGATTGCTCTTTGTCTTGCTAAGCACCATAGCTGTAAGTTGAATTTTTTGTGACTTCTTTTTCTGTGACACATAGGACACCATAACAATGTATCCAGCATTGACATTACCACAGCATCACAAAGCCTTTAACAAATTGAACAGTTTGAAAGGCAGGCTTTTATTTACAAAGGAAAGGGCTTCTAGTCACCTGCACATTAGAGAAATACTCAGCAGTGGCAAAGACAAAGGACAGGAATGGAATGGAAAAAGAGGTGATTCTTAAAATTCTGTGGAGTGTTGATTGTAGGTTTTAACTCAGCTGTCTCTGTCTCTTGTTGCCCCAGGAAGTCAAAGAACACTAATGTGAGTTGTAGGATCCTGCTCAGGATTTCAACAAAGGAAAAGAGAGGAGGAAGTGGGAGTATCTGTTCAAAATCAGCTGAGTGAGTGCCTGCCTTAGAAAATGAGTTTCTGGTGAGCCAGACCTACACCAGTGTCACTTGCTTTGAGTAAGTCCTAGGTCAACACAGTGCAGATATAGATGGCAATATGTCGCTTATGAAAATCCAACACAGACACTACCAATCGGGACATTTAAACTTTATATATTCGTGAATTACTATTCTCTTGCCAAGGCTAATTTTTTGTTTAAGTGAAAGTTTTGCCTGAATTGGGACCATGAATGGCTGTAAGTAATTGAAAACATGTTTCACATTTCAAAAGGGTGTTCAAATTCTTATATCATAACAGGTTCCCTGTAATCATGGCATAAGGCCTTATATAGTGATTCATCTTAATAAAAGAAGTGTAAACAGAACTGTACTTCATGGATTAGTTAAGGGCTTTGCTGTGCCTACCATTAATAGGAATGCAAATGCAGCTAGCCCTGAGCAAATTTATAAAGTGGAATTACTGCATCACAGAACACCTAGGGAACACTGGGCCTTGCCTAACTTTCTTTTATAGTGACAGAGACAAGACCCCAGTCAAGTCTTGCTGCCTTGTGACTGACTCTGTGTGTGGTCTCAGCAAGGGCAGGTTTAGTCTTTACTCTGCTTGCCCCCATCCCCTTAGCTTATTAAAAACCTGCCCTCACGGAGTGATATGATCTGCCCTCATCAAAATACCAGAATGTTCTCTCTCTCAGGAATAGCTCTGTCTTCAGCCTTTTTTTTCCCTAGTTGTCAAGAAGTAAAGCCTCTATCTACATAGTAAGGAAAGTGAAAGCATGAGGGGATGGTAATTTTTTTTTTCATATAAAGACTTCCTGAAAGATCTAAAAGCACCCTAGTTGCAGGTCAGGCTTTGTAAATATGTGGAGGACAGGGTAGGACAGAGAAAGTTTGTTTCTCTTGCCTTTTCAAGAATAGGCGATTTTTTTTTCAGGAAGGGCTTGGTACAAAAATGAAATCTTTAATTTGAGTATTTTTTTTCTGGAGGATTGGTTGGTGTGAAGGAGTATCTGGTGAGCTGTGCTTTATTCTTGATCAATGATAAAAATCCTTAATGGACAGAGTAGTGAGGAACTAGCTATGAAAGTCTCTTGGAGAGTGGGTCCTATTAAAGAATGTAAGCTTTGGAGTCAACAGACTTTGGTTTTAATTCCAGCTCCATGTCTTATTAGTTGTAAAAAAAAAAGCTATAATTTTGATCAATTTTGATGTTTTTGTATGAACATTTTATGCTTTTATTTCTTATGTTTAGGTCTTTGATTAATTTTGAGTTAATTTTTGTTTGTGATGTGAGATAGGGGGTCACTTTCATTTTTTTTTTTTTTTTTTTGCATGTGGATATCTGGTCCCAGCATCAGCTGTTGAGAAAAATGATTCCTTCCCCATTAGAGTCTTGGCACCTTGTCAAAAGTC
Organism: Enhydra lutris kenyoni; assembly: GCF_002288905.1. Taxonomy (NCBI): domain Eukaryota; kingdom Metazoa; phylum Chordata; class Mammalia; order Carnivora; family Mustelidae; genus Enhydra; species Enhydra lutris. The sequence goes on along the minus strand of NW_019154164.1, from coordinate 3,289,271 downwards.
ATTTTGCCCATAGATACATGGGTTTATTTCTGGACCCTCAATTCATTTAAAAAAAGAAAAGATTTATTTATTTATTTGAGAGGGAGAGAGCACATGCATGAGAGTGGGGGAGGATCAGAGGGAGAAAGAGAAAGAGAATCCTCAAGCAGACTCCTCACTGAGCCTGGAGCCCAGTGTGGGGCTCCATCCCAGAACTCTGAGATCATGACCTGAGCTGAAATCAAGAGACGGCCACTTAACCGACTGAGCCACCTAGTTTCCCCTGGAGCCTCAGTTCTATCCCAGTTGGGTTAATTTGTCTAACTAAGTTCCAGTATTGCACTCCTAATTACTGTAGCTTTGTATTAAGTTTTGAAATAACTAAGTGTGAGACCTCCAAAATTGTTCTTCTTTTTTCAAGATTGATCTGGGTATCCAGGGACTCCCACCTCCATATAAATTTGAGGATCAGCATTTCCATTTCATCAAAAAAGGCCATTAGGATTTTAGTTGTGATTATACTGAATCTGTAGATCACTTTGAAGAGTACTTCCATCTTAACAATAATGTCCTCCAAGTATGACACACAATCATTCCACTTATTTAGGTTTTCTTTCATTTCTTTCAGGAGTGTTTTATAGTTTTCAGTGTGTAACTCTTGTTCCTCCTTGGTTAAGTTTATTCCCAAGTATTTTACTCTTTTTGATGCTATTGAAAAATTAAATTGTTTCCTTAATTTCCTTTATGGATTGTTTATTCCTAATGTATAGAAATATAAGTGATTTGTGCACATTGATCTTGTATAACCTGTCACTTCGTCTAGTTTGTCCATTAGCTCTAATAGTTGGTTTGTTTATTCTTTTTTTTTTAATATTTTATTTATTTATTTGACATAGAGAGAGAAGCAAGAGCGAGCACAGGCAGACAGAGTGGCAGGTAGAGGCAGAGGGAGAAGCAGGCTCCCTGACAAGCAAGGAGCCCGATGTGGGACTCGATCCCAGGACGCTGGGATCATGACCTGAGCCGAAGGCAGCCGCTTAACCAACTGAGCCACCCAGGCGTCCTGGTTTGTTTATTCTTTAGGATGTTTTCTGTGTATAAGTTCATACTGTCTGTAAGTAGAGATAGTTTTATTTCTTCCTTTCCAATTTGGATTCTTTTTATTTCTTTTTCTTGCCCAATTGCCCTGGCTAGAACTTTTGGTCCAATGTGGAATAGAAGTAAAAAAGTGGGCATTCTTGTCTTATTTCTGATTTTAGAGGAAAAGATTTCAATTTTTTTGTAATTGAGTATAAAGTTATCTGTGAGTATTTCATAAATGCCCTTTATCAAGTGGACAAAATTGCTTTATATTCCTAATTTTTGAGGGTTTTTATCATGAAAGGGTGTTGAGTTTTATCAGATGTTCCTTTTTTTTTCATTAGTAGAAATGATCATGTAATTTTTCCTTCATTCTATTAATGTGGTATATATTACATTGATTGATTTTCTTGAACCAATCTTACATTCTTAGGTTAATTCCCACTCAATTATAGTATATAATCCTACTAATATACTGCTGAGTTCAGGTTATAGTATATTATTGAGGATTTTTACATCTGTATTCATAAAGGATACTGGACTGTAGTTTTGTCTTTTAAGGTCTTGGTCTGGCTTTGGTATCAGAGTAATGTTGGTCTCATAGCATGAGTTAGGAAGTATTCTCTCCTATCTTTTGGAAGAGTTTAACAATGATTAGGTTTAATTTTTCTTTATTGATAGAATTCTTTATTGATAGAATTTATTGGTAGAATTGATAGAATTCACAAGTGAAGCCATCTGATGCTGGGCTTTTCTTTGAAACAATTTTGATTATGGAACATTTTTTTTTTTTTTTAAAGATTTTATTCATTTGACAGAGATCACAGGCAGGCAGAGAGTCAGGCAGAGAGAGGAAGGGAAGCAGGCTCCCTGCTGAGCAGAGAGCCCGATGTGGGGCTCAATCCCAGGACCCTGGGATCATGACCTGAGCCGAAGACAGAGGCTGTAACCCGCTGAGCCACCCAGGCGCCCCGGAACATTTTTGATTACTGACTGAATACCTTTGCTTTTTACAGATCTTTTCAGAATTTCTATTTCTTCTTCAGTTTTGATAGTTCATATTTCTAGAAATGTTTCCATTTTATTTCCAGTTATCTAATTTCTTTGTATACAACTATTTAATTTTTTTCTTATACCTGTTTTATGTTTGTACGATTGAGAGCAAAATGTCTCCACTTTCATTTCTGATTTTAGTAATTTGAATCTTTCCCCTTTTCTTAATCTGTCTAATGAAATATTATTAATTTTGTTGATATTTTTAAAGAACTACACTTTGCTTTATCTCTTCTCTAATCTTTATTATTTCCTTCCTTCTGCTAACTTTGGGTTTAATTTTTTTTTAAAGATTTTATTTATTTATTTGACAGAGAGAGATCACAAGTAGGCAGAGAGGCAGGCAGAGAGAGAGGGAAGCAGGCTCCCCACAGAGCAGAGAGCCCGATGTGGGGCTCGATCCCAGGACCCTGAGATCATGACCTGAGCCGAAAGCAGAGGCTTTAACCCACTGAGCCACCCAGGCGCCCCTTAATTTATTTTTTTTTTTAGTTCCTTAAAGTGTAAAGTTAGATTGTTGATTTGAGTTACTTTTTTTTTTAAGATTATATTTATTTATTTGACACAGAAAGAGAGACAGTGAGAGAGGGAACACAAGCAGCAGGAGTGGGAGAGGGAGAGGGAGAAGCAGGATTCCTGCTGAGCAGGGATTCTGACATGGGGCTTGATCCCAGAACCCTGGAATCATGACCTGAGCCAAAGGTAGACACTTAATGACTGAACCACCCAGGCGCCCCTTGAATTCTTTTTTTTTAACACAGATGTTTGCAATGTAAGTGTCCTTTGGAACACAGCTTTTGTTATATCACATGAGATTTGGTGTGTTGTATTCCCATTTTTATTCTTAATGTATTTTTAAATTTTCGCTTGTGATTTGATACTTTTGTTGTTTGAGAGTTTGCTATTTAAATTCTATGTTTGTGAGATTCCTGTTTTCCTTGTCTTATTGATTTCTATTTCTAGCTTTACTCCATTGTGATTGGTGAAGATTCTTTCTATGATTTCAATATTTTAAAATTTGTTGAGATTTGTTTTGTGGTCTAAACATTTTTTGGGTGGAGTATTCTGCAAATATCTGTTCCATCTAGTTGGCTTATAGTATTATTCAAATCTTCTATTTTATTATTAATTTTTTTTTGGTCTCATTTTTCTATCCATTATTGAAAATGGGGTACTGAAGTCTCCAACTATTATTTTAGAACTATTTCTCCCTTAATTCTTGAATCATATATATTGGGTCTCTATTGTTTGGTGTATGTATATTTATATTGTTAGATCTTCTTGATGAGTTGAACCTTTTATCAGTATATAGTATTTTTCTTTGTCCCTTACAACAATTTTTGACTTAAAGTCTATTTTTCTGTAATTAGTATAGTCACCCCAGCTTTCTTTTGGTAGCTATTTGCATAGACTATCTTTCCATTCTTTCACTTTCAAACTCTTTGTATTTTGGCTCTAAAGTGAGTCTCTTAAAGGCAGACTATTCTTGGATTATGTTTTTTGTTAAATCTATTCTGCCAATCTCTGCCTTTTAATTTTAGACTTTAATCCATTCACATTTAAAGTAATTACTGATAAGGTAGAACTTTTTATTGCCATGTTACTATTCTTTTTCTATCTATCTCTTTTGTTTCCTAATTCCTCTATTTATACCTTATTTTTTGTTTGATTTCCCTTTCTGCTTTGGCATTCTGTATGGTAAATGACCATTATGGGAAAATTAATAATCTATTCTTCATGTATCTATGCAATAACTATGAAATAGAAAACCCTCACTTCCCTCTATGCCTACTTTCTCATCTTCTTTCATAGGCATGCAAATAAACTTCTCTGGTTTCTATCTCTTATAGCCATACTTATCTACTTAAATGTTCAAACATCAGTTCAAACTCAGTTCTGAAATGGACTACTTTCCCCAGAAAACCCATTTTATTTTAATAAGTAAAACATAATCAGGAATTTTTATTATTTCGGTCCTCCAGACTTAAGTTTATTGTGGATTCTTCCCTCTCCCTTAGGCCTCCACTTCCATAAAATCATTAACATCTATTGGCAATTTCTCCTTGTCACTTGGATTTGAGGGAAAAATTCCAGACAAAGGTTATAGTATGTGAGGATTTCTGGGCAAAACATGATATGTTTTAGGAAGAGAAAGAAAATAAAAACAGAATAGTCAGAGGCTAGATTATTCAATTATATAGTCATATAATTATATGTCATATATTGCATATATGCAATTATAAAGTCATATAATAGTCAGAGGCTAGATTATGCAATTATATAAAATCATGTGACAACTTGTCATGCTTGAGACTTTGAAATTTATCCCAAGAAAAATGAAAAGCCATTGAAGAGGAGAGTTATGTGACCAGGAATCCATGTTAAAATGATCTTAAAATGATCACTCTGTTTCGATAGAGGAGAAGAACACTAGAGGCAGGAGGATTAGCTATGAGGGTGCTGAAATAATATAGGAAAGAAGTAATGATGGCCTAGAATAAGGCAGTCACAGTCAGGTTGTAGAGAAGAGGACAGGATCATCAGATAGTTACAAAATATAATCATTAAGACTTAGTGATGAATTGACTGTAATGGGTGAGGAAGAAGAATGTGTCAAAGACAATCTCTAAGCTTCTGGCTTGAGCAAGTAGGTGAATAGTGATACCATTTTACTGAAGTGGGAAAACTGATAGACATATTTGAGAGGAAGAATGTGGGTTCAGGCAGGATAGGAAGAAATTAAGATGCCTGTGAGACATCCAAGGGGAGATGTTACAGAGTTGATCATATAAATCTGGATCTCCAAAAAGATGTCAAGGTCGGTGACAAGATTTGGAAATTGTCAGCATGTGCATAGTATCTAAAGCCATGTGATTTAGTATCACCTAAGGAGAAAGTATAAATAGAAGAGGGCAGAGGGCTAAGTTGTGTGTAGTCCTCCAACATTTATAGATCAAGCAGTGAAGTAAAGGCCACAAAAGAGACTGAAAATACTAGAGAGATAGGAGGAAAATCAGAATAGTGTGATATTCCAATAACAGTTGAGGGTGGTAGCCAAAGGATAAATATTTCAAGAGGGAATTCAAGAGAGTTGGCAGAAAAGAGGAAATGAAAGGGATTAATTGGGGCATATGGAGTCAAGTGAGGGTGGTTTTCTTTGTTTATTTTTAAGATGAGAGAGCCTTTGAGATGTTTAAATCATGATAGGAAGAAACCAATAAAAAAGGAGGGAAGGAGAAAGGAGATAATCAATATAGTGGAGTCCCCAAAGGGTACAGAATTAGCTTTAGAGAGGAGGGGGGCATCTTTTCTACTGTAATATAAATGAAGGAGGAAAAAGCATCAGTGTGAATTAAGATAAGTTTGTAGATTTCATGGTACAAAGGTGGGGAAGTTTCCTTCTGACCACCTTTTTATGTTTTCTGTGGAGTACTGGGAAATGAGACCATTTACTGAGAGGAAGGGCTCAAGGTGTAAGGGTATGGAGGTTTAAGGAGCATGTAGAAAATAATTTTGAGAACGGGAGATCCAGCTAAGTGTGTAAACTAGAACCACCAGGCACTGTTGAGAGCAAATTGGTTTTCTTCTAACCCTGCTCAGCAGACTGAGTGCAGATGCAGAGAAGGGAGATGGTTAAATTATTCAGGGTTTTGCTAAGGGGGTATGATAGAAGTATTGTGGATCCAATGAGTGGGGGATGTGATGGATGGTTGAATCCAAGCTCCATGCAGAGAGAAGTAAAGGCAAGTGGAGGCTATGGTTGTGGTTAAAACAGAGGGCTCAATGAACAGGTGGTCCCAGTGAGGTTGAAGAACTTCATTATCTTGAGAATGAAGTGCACACAGCAGAAGGATAGAGAGACTTGTGGTAAGAGAGTGGGGTCAGAAATTAATTTTAGAGAAGGAGCAGTTTCTAGCCTGACAAAGTCAACGGTGTGGCTGTGAGAGTGGATGGCTGAGGTACAGTGAAGGAGGAGAAGATAATTGGAAATAGAACTGAAGGATTAGGGTGTTGGTTGCATCATCCATACAGCCATGGATGTCACTAAAGGTGATGGCAGGAGTTGGTGTGTAGACAAAGTTGAAAACCCAAAATTTTCAGTGAATGGAAGAGGGTGGGGATGGTGGTGATAAAGTGACTGGGAATTTGGTGTATAACAAGAATGTTAGAAGGCTATTTAGCAGAATGGTATGAGTTTTAAAGTATCAGGGATTATATAGAATCTGGAGCGAGACTGCCTGAGCTTAAATTCTGATCCCACCACAGAGTGATGATTGTGAAGTTACATAATCTCTGTGCCGTAGTTTTTTTTTTAATTTGTAAGGTATATTTACATATTTACATATTTACATATTTGTATGATAATATTACCTACCTCATAGGTTTGTTAAGAGATCAAATAAGTTAAAAGCTGAAGAATATTTAAAATAGCATCTGCCTGTAGTTATATTTTTATGTAGTATCTCTCTTTACATAAGGCTGGGTACTCATCTCTGATTATTTTCAGATATAGGATCTCAACCACCTATAGACATCCCATTTGTCAGCCTGAGTGATTTTATTCTTATCATCTGTGACCCACTCTTACCAAGGCTATGTTCAGCAATGAGGTCATCAGACTTAACCAGGTCATCAACAGGGAGGCCATGTTTTCTGAAGCCCACTTTGTTTAGCAAGAGGCTGATGGGGTATATATCAGTTGTGTCCTCAGAGTTGTGTTGGTAATGAGTGTCATTAGACTTATAAGCAGAGTGACCTGACAGGAGCTTCATCAGTGCCTTCGAAGCCACATAAAACAATGTGGTGTAACCACTACAAATAAACATTTTCCTATTTGGGAACTAGAAACCAACCAGCCAGACCCACAGTATAAGAGCCTCACGCTGCATAGGAAAGCAATGTAGAGTGGGACGATGAGAGGGTAAAGCCATTCCTAGGAAAATCTTCTGTCAGAGGCAGTTACATATCCCTATAAATACTTAGTAGTCCTAGAGGGTAAAGCTGGAGGATATATCAACATGATTTGACATTTTAATGCATGTCCAAAGCAAGCATTTATTCTCTAGTTCTCCCCATCCCACCCAGATATGCCAATACCAGGTGATTCTAATAGAATCACAGGTTCAGATGTGGAAAAGGCCTTAGAATTGAGGCATTAATGATAAATGTTATATAACAGGCTCAGTGGGTTATGATTTCTTGAATAGTTGGAGGAGGGTGGGAACTCTGAATCCAAGTAATACAACCATCCCTACCCCTACTCTCTTATACACTTGTTCTTTCATTTAACAAATAATTATTGATTGGTATTGATCAGTAAACAAAGCAAAGATTCCTACCCTTATGGAATTTCCAGGAGGGGAAAGGGAGAAAAGAACACATAGCAGTGTATTTGACCAAAAGAATCATGGTTATTTATTCTAAAAGTGTTGAGTTACTTCCTTTTTTTCTACCAAGATGACACAGGACTATATTGAAAGAAAAACAAAGTTTCTGCCAACAAAGCATGCTGATTTTTCTCCCATTTCCCCAATAAGTACCTAGTACTGAAAATGCAGTTTTTATATATCTCTAAATGTGTTCTTTGGAAAAGGTCTGGTAAAATAACTATGAGCACTTCTGGCCCATCTCGAAGACCCATCTCCACAGTAGTGAGTGCCTTAAGTCAGAGGTGGAAAGGTAGAATTTTAGACATTAATGAGCTGGGAGGGTTTAGGTGATTTGAAAACCAGGAATCTTCATTCTGGCCATGGCTATGGGTTCCTTTTTTAAGCCGGACATCATGTTAGATCCTAGATTTAGGAGTAAGACAGTTCTTGGTTTCAAGAAGGCTTAAATCTGTAGGAGAGAAATAAACACTGCAAAAGATAATCACAACATGATTAGTGCTGTATCAGTGGTGTTGGCAAAGTGGTGGGATATGTATAGAGGAGAAAGAACAACTAATCACTAACTCTGTGGGAGTCTGGGAAGGCTTCATGGAATAGGTGCTATTTTAACTGGAGATTGAAAGATTAATGAGAGTGTGCTGGAGAAAGAATAGAGAGAAGATATTCTCTGCAGAGGGAACAACATGTACAAAAATATGAAGCCGTGAAAAGATTTACTGAAAGCATATTGTCTAGTCATGTGAGAACTCTACTATAGCTGGAGCATAGGAAGTGTGTGGGGAAGGTGTGGGAGGGGATGAAATGGAAGAGGGAGTGTGTCAGATTGCCAAGGAATTTGGCAGAGCAGAATCAACAAAGATGTTTTCAAAGCAAGGTAGATATGTAATCAAATATTTTTGGTTTTATTTTCAGAGAATGGGATTGATAGCTTTATGGAGGATGAAGGAGAGACTAGAGGTAAATGGGGTCAGGGAACTGTTTCCATAGTTCAAATAAAGGACAATGAACATCTGAACTAAAGCAATAACTCTGATAGGAAGGATGGAAGAGAAACTTTTGAGGTAAAATTGGTAAGATTTGATAACTAATTGGAAATACACGTAAAGCCCAAAGAAGTGTGAAAGATCATGCTAAGGTTGGTTGTGTCTATATTAACCAAAATGAGGTATATTGAAGGAAACCGGCTTAAATGGGAATAAGATGAATTCAATTTTGAGACAGCTGTGGGAGATTCAGCTAGGTGGTTGGAAATGTGGCTCTGGGTTTCAGAAAGAAAACCAAAGCACAGCAAACCAAACTAAACAAAACACAGTATCTTAAAAAAACAAGTGTGAAGTGTTCTAGAAAGATAAAGTATAGTGAAGATTGAAAACAGACCAAGGGAATTCAGCAATAAAGAGACATTAACAAGAGGGATTTCAATTCTGTGGTGGCAACATTGGTTTGAAGTTTAAATGAAAAAAGTTAAAAACAAAGAGATTGTCAAATAATAAAAAGAGTAAAATTAATACCAAATGAATTAAAAAAGCAAGGCATAATGAATTAGTTGGGAAAAAAGGCATTATTTTTTATTAACAAAAGCTAATATCTACAATAAACATGAGTCATGAACTTTTATGCACCACCTAGTGTAGCATGACAGTTTATAAAACAAAGGCTATTAAAGGAATAATTGACAAAATAATGATCATAGCGGGAGACACTAACCTACCTGTATTAATCAGAATTACTTTTGGCTGCATGTAGAAAAAACTATTTGTAGAAAACTACAAATTTACAAACTATTGTAGAAAAAACCACAATAGCAGGGGCTCAAACTGGATAAAGTCTAATTTCTCCCTTATGGAAAGAATTCTGGGTATAGATATTCCAGGGCTTTATGTCTTGCTGTTCAACCATCATTAGTGTATTGCCTTACAGTCCAAAATTGTTGCTTGAACTTCAGCTATCATAGCTACATTCCATGTAGGAGAAAGGTTGAAGAGGAGCTTTCCCTGTCACACACACATCACTTAAATCACAGTAGCCAGAACGTAGTCAGTTGGGAGCTGCAAGGGAAGCTGGAAATTATGGTCTTTTATTTGGGTGACATTATGCCCAGCTTAAAGTCAGACAGGCCTCTGCTATCACGAAGAAATTAAAGAATGGTTGTTGGGTTGACAAGTAGCAGTCTGTGCATTATAATTGTCTTAGTCATTGACAGATCAACTAGACAAAGAAGAAATTAGTAAGTTCAACTTTATACATAGGTCTATATCTACAACTTGGCATACTACACAGAACACACATTTTTACTAAATGCTCATGAAACTTTTACAATAATGTTTTCATATTAAAAAGACCACAAAAGAAACTTAAATATATTACAAAAAGCAGAGGTAGTTTAGGTCATAATCTCACATTCTCCAATCACAAGTCAATGTGCTTAGTTATTAAAATCCAAAAGTAAATACATAAACAAAATCAAACCAGGCAGAACATTTAGGAAACTTTCTCTAATAAATAATTTTTGGATCAAAGATAAAATCAAAACTTCAGTTACATATTATTTATGTAATAATTATGAGTACAACATAGTAACAACTTAGAGAACACTCTTAATGTTTTATTCAAAGAAAAATCCACACACTTTTTTTCGTCAAAGGAGAAAAATAAATCACAAAGCTAGAAAAGGAAAAAGAAAATTAGGAAGGCATGAGTAATTATTATAGATGAAAGAAGAAAATAGAAACCCAGAAAAACTGATAAGTAAGAGTAAGCATCAAATATTGAAATGACACATAAGTTGAAAAATCCTGATTTACTCTTGAAATCAAGAGTAATCAAGAATATAAGAGGAAATAAAGAAGAAGGCACAACATTAGAAATATTATGTAGTGGTCCAATAGTGTGCCCTCAAAATTCAAGTTCATTCACAATGTCAGAGTGTGACCTTACTGAAAATACAGTCTTTGCAGATGTAATTAAAGTGAAGTCATACTGAATGATCATGAGCCCTAAATCCAATGACTGGTGAGCACACAGAAGAGGGGGCAGACAGAATGACACACACAGTGATTGGTGACACACAGAAAAACACAGAGAGACACAGGGAAAGGGGGCCATGTGAAGATGGAGGCAGAGACTGGAGTTACGCTGATACAAGACAAGGAATATCAGGAACCCCCAGGAGTTGAAAGAAGAAAAGATTCTCCCTTTAGAAACTTTGGAGAGAATAGCGTCTTACAGAAAATTGATTTTAGACTCTAGCTTCCAAAACTGTGAGAGAATAAATTTCAGTTGTTCTAAGTCATCCAGTTTGTGGTACTTTGTAATGGCAGCCCCAGGGGGGGAAAATATATATATATGTCTCAGTTTAAAAAATTGAGGGCTGGGCGCCTGGGTGGCTCAGTGGGTTAAGCCGCTGCCTTCGGCTCAGGTCATGATCTCAGGGTCCTGGGATCGAGTCCCGCATCCGGCTCTCTGCTCAGCAGGGAGCCTGCTTCCCTCTCTCTCTCTGCCTGCTTCTCTGTCTACTTGTGATCTCTCTCTGTCAAATAAATAAATAAAATCTTTAAAAAAAACTGAGGGCTAAATATATTATAGGGACTGTTCTAAGTGTTCCACATGCTTGCATTTATTAACTAATTTCATCCATACAACACCTGGGGAAGGTGCTGAAGCAGGTGCTATTTTACAAATGAAAATATTGAGAGTGTAAGTAATTTGCCTAAGTTAAAGGATTCAAACCTAGGTAGATTGATTTCAGGGCATGGGGTCTAAATCATACAATTAACATCTTCTTAGACATAGTGTAGACACTATTGGAAAGAGAGAGAGACAGGATGTTGTATATTTAAAATCTTGAATCTTGAGAAAATTATACAAATTGACCCAAGAAAGGTAGAAAGTTAGAAACTATGGAAAATGTTGTCAAATAACTATATATATATAAAACCACAAACCAAACAACAAAACAAAATAAAAACAAAGAGAAATAATACTACACAGAGTTTCACAGGTGAGTTCTTTCAAACTTTAAAAAAGAATTTGTGGGGGGGAATTTAATTATGTACTCTAAAAGTTTAAAAACATTTATAGACTTTAAATGAGCAGTTCTACTTTCAGTAATTTATTCTAAGGAAAAAATGCTATTTATCTATAATATTTAATGTATAGATACATCAATTATATTCATAATATTGTTTGTAATTTGGAAGCAACCTAAGCATGAAATGGTAGGGGATCAACTGGGAAAATTATGGTTTACCTTTAAAATAAAATATAACACAGGCATTAAATATAATAATATAAAGCTCTTAGTTATAGAACTGGAAATATGTTCTTTTTAATTTTTCCCAGCTTTTTTGAGGTATGATTGACAAATAAAAATTATATATATTTAAGTTGTACAGCATGATTTTTAAGGTGTACAAAGTGATGATTTTATATATATAGTGAAATTATTACAAATATTACTCAATTATTATAATTATTTACTTAATTATTATAATTGAGTAAATTAACACATCCATCACTTCATATAGTTACCATTTTTTGTGTGTGTGGGGAGAACATTTAAAATCTACTCTTAACAAATTTTAAGTAATTTTATTGTAATAAAATATTATTAATAATAATTACCATAGTGTATATTAGACATCCAGAACTTATTCATCTTATAACTGAAAGTTTGTATGCTTTCACCAATATCTCTCCCTTCCCTGCCACCCCCACAACCCCTAGCAACCAGTGTTCTACTCTCTGGTTTTATGAGATTTACTTTTTAAGATTCTACATATAATTGAGATCATACAATATTTGTCTTTTTGTTTCTGGCTTATTTTAGTTAACATAATATCCTCCAGGTTCATTCACATTTTTGCAAATGGCAGGACTCCCTTCTTTTTTATGGCCAAATAATATTACATCATGTGTATGTATATCACATTTTCTTTATCCATTGTTTTATGACACTTAAGTGGTTCCATATCCTAGTTATTGTGAATAATGCTACCATGAACATGGGAAGGCAGCTATATCTTTGAGATATTGACTTCATATCTTTTGGATACATGCTTAGAAGTGAGATTGCTAGATCATATGGTAGTTCTGTTTTTCAATTTTAAAGGAACATCCATACTGTTTTCCACAACTGTACCAATTTACATTCCCACCAACAGTATACAAGGGTTCTCTCTTCTCCACAATCTCACCAACATATATTTTTATAATAGGCATCTTAACAGGTATGAGATAATATTTCATTGATTTGCATTTCCCTGGTGATTACAGATGTTGAGTACCACTTCATATACCTGTTGGACATTTGTATGTCTTTTTGAGGGAAAATTGTCTATTTAGGTCATTTGCCATTTTTGATTCAGGGTATTTTTTTTTTTTTTTTTTGCTTTGAGTTGTGCGAATTCCTTATATATTTTGGATATTAACCCCTTATCAGATATATGGTTTGTAAATATTTTCTTCTATTCTGTAGGCTACCTATTCATTATATTAATAGTTTCTTTTTTTGCACAGAAGTGTTTTAGTTTGATGTAGTCTCACTTGCCTATTTTTGCTTTTGTTGTCTATGTTTTTGGTGTCATACCCAAAAATTCATTGCCAAAACCAATGATAAGGAGTTTTCCCCCTATGTTTTCTTCTAGAATTTTTATGGTATTGGGTCTTATAGTTATGTCTTTAATCCATGTCCAGTTAATCTGTGTGTACAGTGTAAGAGTAAAATGTCACTCTTTTCTATGTGGATTTCCAATTTTCCCAGCACCATTTATTAAAGAGACTGTCCTTTCCCCACTGTGTATTCTTGTCAAAGATTAGTTCATCATATACATGTGGGTTTATTTCTGGGTCCTCTATTCTGTCCCATTGGTCTGTGTCTGTTTTTATGTTTGTACTATACTGTTTTTATTACTATAGCTTTGTAATATAACTTGAAATAAGGAAGTGTGATGATGCTTCTAGCTTTGTTCTTCTTTCTCAAGATTGCCTTGTCTATTTGGAATCTTTTGTGATTCCACACAAATTTTAGAATTTTTTTTTCTGTGAAAAAAAACACCATGGAATTTTGATGGGAATTGCATTGACTCTGTATATTGCTTTAGGTAGTATGGACATTTTTACAGTATTAATTCTTCTAATCCAGGAACATGGGATAGCTTTTTTCTTTGGGTCTTCAATTTTTTTCATCAATGTCTTACAGTTTTCAGTGTATAGATCTTTCACTTCCTTGGTTAAATTTATTCCTAAGCATTTTATTTTTTTGATGCTATTATAAATGGGATTGTTTTAATTTTTTTCATAGTTCATTGTTAATATATAGAAACATAACTAATTTTTGTATACTAATTTTGTATCCTGCAGTATTACTGAATTTGTTTATTAGTTCTAACAGTTTTTTAATGGAGTCTTTAAGTTTTTCTATATATAATATTATGTCATTTGCAAATAGAGACAATTAACTGTTTTCTTTCCAGTTTGGATGCTTTTTATTTCTATTTCTTATCTACTTTCTCTAGCCAGGACTTTCAGTACTATGTTGAGTAGGAGTGGTGAGACTGAGTACCCTTGTCTTTTTCCTGATCTTAGATGAAAAGCCTTCAGCTTTTCACCATTGAATATGATGTTAGCTATGGGATTGCCATATATGGAAACATATTCCTATTGTTTTACTTTGTTTTTTCATTTTCATTAAGTTTTTAATCTTACTTCCAGTGTAGTTGACATACAGTGTTATATTAGTTTTAGGTGTAGAATAGTGATTCAACAATTCTATACATTACTCAGTGTTATCATGATAACTGTATACTTTAATCCCCGTCACTTATTTCACCCATCCCTCACCACCCCCTTCCCCTCTGGTAACCATCAATTTGTTCTCTTACAGTTCAGAACCTGTTTCCTGGCTTCTCTCTCTCTCTTTTTCCTTTGTTCATTTGTTTTGTTTCTTAAATTCCACATGAGTGAGATCATACAGTATTTGTCTTTCTCTGACTGACTTATTTTGCTTAACATTATTCTCTCTAGCTCCATCATATTGTGGCACATGGCAAGATTTAATTCTTTTTTATGACAGAGTAATATTCCATTATATATTTTATACATATAATATATATAATGTGATTTGCAAATAGAGACAATTTAACTGTTTTCTAATATATATAGTATATATATATATATATATATATGCACATATATATGTACATATGTATATATGTGTATATATACATACCACATCTTCTTTATCCATTCAACTATCAATGGACTTTTGGGTTGCTTCCATAATTTGGTTATTGTAAATAAGGCTGCTATAAACATAGCATGTACCTTTTTGAGTTGGTGTTTTTGTATTCTTTGGGTAAATACCCAGTAGTGTGATTACTGGATCATAGAGCCATTCTAATTTTAATTTTTTTAAGAACCTCCATACTGTTTTCCAGAGTGGCTGCATCAGTTTTCATTTTCACCAACAGTGCAAGAGGTTTCCTTTCTCTCCATATCCTTGCCAACACTTGTTCTTTCTTATGTTTTTGACAGGTGTAAGGTGATATCTCATTTTGTTTTAATTCGCATTTCCTTGATGATGAGTGATGTTGAGCATCTTCTCATGTGTCTGTTGGTCATCTGGATGTCTTCCTTGGAGAAATGTCTGTTCATGTTTTCTACCCACTTTTAAATTGGATTATTTGGGTTTTTGGTGTTGAGTTGTATCAGTTCTTTGTATATTTTGAATACTAAGTTTTCATCAGATATGTCAATTGCAAATATCTTCTCCCATTCAGTAGGTTGTCTTTCAGTTTTGTTGATTCTGGCTTTGCTGTGCAGAAGTTTTTTATTTTGATACAGTCCCAATAGTTTTTTTTTTTTAAAGAATTTATTTATTTGACAGAGAGAGATCACAAGTAGGCAGAGAGGCAGGCAGAGAGAGAGAGGGAAGCAGACTCCCTGCTGAGCAGAGAGCCCGATGCGGGGCTCGATCCCAGAACCCTGAGATCATGACCTGAGCCGAAGGCAGAGGCTTAAACCACTGAGCCACCCAGGTGCCCCCCAATAGTTATTTTTGCTTTTACTTCCTTTGCCTCAGGAGACATATCTAGAAAACTGTTGCTATGGTCCATGTCAGAGAAATTACTGTCTGTGTGCTTTTCTAGGATTCTTATGGTTTTGGGTCTCACATGTAGGTCCTTGATCAATTCTGAGTTTATTTTTGTGTATCGTGTGAGAAAGAAGTCCACTTTCATTCTTTTGCATGTAGCTGACACGTTTCCCAACACCATTTGTTGAAGAGACTTTCCCATTGCTTATTCTTGCCTCTTTTGTGAAAGACTAATTGACCATGTAATTGTGAGTTTGTATCTGTATTTTCTATCCTGTTCCATTGATCTATGTGTTTGTTTTTGTGCCAGTACCATATTGTTTTGATTATTATAATTTTGTAGTATAATTTAAAATCTGAAATTGTGATACCTTTAGCTTTTTTTTTCAAGTTTGTTTTGGCTATTCTGGATCTTTTGTGGTTCCATCCAAATTTTAGGATCATTTGTTCTAGTTCTGTAAAAAAAATGTAGTTTGATAGGGATTGCATTAAATCTGTAGGTTGCTTTGGGTAGTATGGACATTTTCACAATATTTGTTCTTCAAGTCCATGAGCATGGAATATCTTTCCATTTGTGTTGTCTTCAATTTCTTTCATCAGTGTTTTATAGTTTTCAAAGTACAGGTCTTTCATCTCCTTGGTTAAGTTTATTCCCAGGTATTTTATTATTTTTGGTGCATTTGTAAATGGGATTTCTTTCTTCAATTTATTTTTCTGTTGCTTCATTATTAGTGTATAGAAATGCAACAGATTTATGTACATGGAAATATATTCTTGCAAGAAGCTGATTCCTGAACACTATGGTAATAATTATCTATTGCTACATAACAAATTATACCAAAACTTAATAGTTTCAAACAAAAACCATTTGTGGTATCATAGTTTTCAAGGGTCAAGAATATGAGAATTGCTTACCTGAGTGGCTCTGGCTCAGAGTCCCTCACATATTTCCTGAAAAGTTGTTGACTAGGACTGTGGTCATATCAAGGCTTGACTGGATTGTAGAATCCACTTCCAAATTCACTCACATGGTTGTTGTCATCTCTTAGTTCCTCCACGGCTATTGGCCAGAGGCTTCTTTTCCTTACTGTACAGGAAAACCAATAGCTGCTGGAGTGTTTCCATGACATGTCAGCTCACTTCTCCTAGAGTGAGTGATCCAAAAGAGCACAGAGAGAGAGACAAAGAAAAAAAACCCACAGTCTTCTTTAACCTAATCTCAGAAATGCCATACTATCATTTCTGTCATCTGATATTTGTCAGACAGACAAACCCTGTTACAATGTGGGAAAGAACTATACAAGGGTGTGAATACAAGGAAGTGGGAATCATTGGGGACCATCTTGGAGGCTCGTTACCACAACAAAAATGGATATATTTGTGTGTAGGGAGATGGGGAGGAAAAAGACATCAAAGTATCAAGAATATCTATCTCTGCATGTTAGGATTATGGGTATCTTTAAAGTATATTTTTTCTTTTTTGTCTGTTTTCCAATTTTTTTATAGTGGCCACAATTATTGATGTTCAATGAAATCAACAACCAATCAATCCATTTTATTAAAGAAATCAGTGGGAGACAGGGAGGCACAGGAGAGAGAAGGGACCATTAATGGAGTTCTGGTGAATATGGAAGGGAGTGCACTCCAGTGTAGAGGTGGCCATTGTCATAATCACAGGAGTGATAATGAAAATGTATATATGTGAAAGAGCTGGCACTGGATGTGAAAATGTGTAAGTCTTGGAAAGGATGCATTAGCTTTGGCCACGACAGCCTTTAATTGGAGTGGGGGAAACATGGGCCTCTGAAATATGAGAGGAGGAAAATATGGTTGCTATTATTAGAAGTATTAGAGTGTTAAGGCAGGAAATTTGATGGATTTCACACTTAATGATACTTTTCCCCCCCTCTGATAAAGGAAGCAAGACATTCTGTTGAGTCTGGCTATGATGGGAGCAATTTGTGCAAGCTTAAAACAGCAGTTGTTAGGAATGGGAAAGTTTGCCAACCAGAGAAAGGATTGTATAGAAATCTTGAGAGCCCAGATGATAATATCTGTGTTTCTCTTATGTCATCTTTAAACTCAAAGAACAGTGTTATTAGCTCTAATGTGTAATAATGCTCATCTGTTGATTATCTACAGTACTTGCTACCTTTCATGTTAAAGGAAACTATTCACTTAAAAACTAAAACTACTTACTACTCTCTACTCACAACACTTCTAATACCAAATATATAGCTTTTCTTCCTCACACCAACCAATTTTCCAACTCTGAACTCTAACTGGATGTCTTATAATTTAACTAAATTCTGACATTAATTATTCAGAGTCAATGTCAGACTTTACATGTTTAAATGTTCAATTCCACAAGATTGCCCTAACTTTTGATGCCATTGGCAAGTAGTGGTTCCTTAGGGTATCCACACATCTCTTTGCCGTGGCTACAAAGTTAGGGGTCCCCATGTGAACCTCCTCAGATTTGATAATTTGTTGAAAAAGCTTGCAAAACTTAGAGGAACATCTATTTACATTTACTGGTTTGTTATAAACATTATAAAGGATACAGTGAACAGCC
The DNA here is from genome assembly GCF_002288905.1 of Enhydra lutris kenyoni. Lineage (NCBI taxonomy): Eukaryota > Metazoa > Chordata > Mammalia > Carnivora > Mustelidae > Enhydra > Enhydra lutris. The sequence goes on along the minus strand of NW_019154164.1, from coordinate 3,271,102 downwards.
CAATGAAGAGGTACACACAATGAGTTCTGGAAAGGTCCTGAGTGCTAGAGCTTCTGTCTCCATGGAATTGGGCTGTACCACCCTCCTGGCACATGGATGTGTTCACCAAGCCAGATGCTCTCTAAGCTCCATAATTTAGGGATTTTCATAAAGGCTTCATCATGTAGGCATGATCAGATATTAATGAAATCTCTAGTCCCTCTTCCCTCCACATGGGATGGTAATGGAAGTAAAATTTTCAAGCTTCTAATCATCGCCTTTCTGGTATCAGTCTTCCTTCTGAAGCTATCTAGGAGCACACCAAGAATCTCCTCGTTAGAATAAAAGGTGCTCCCATTACCCTTAAAATTCCAAGGAATTTAGGAGCTCTGTGTTAAATTGCTCCTATCACCTTCATCATTCAGGAATTACAAGAATTAGGAATTCTGTGTCAGGAACCATGGTGAAATACCAAATATTAGAGATAACAGTGCTCCCAGCACACCTGTCACTCAGGAAATTATAAGAATTCTAGGAACTCTGTTTCTTTTTCCCTTTTTTTTAAGTATTTTTTTTCTTATGTTCAATTAGCCAGCATATAGTACATCATTAATTTTTGCTGTAGTGGTCAACAATTCATTAGTTACATATAACACCCAGTGCTCATCACCACATGTGCCCTCCTTAATACCCATCACCTGGTTACCAACCCGTTCCCTTCTGTAACCCTCAGTTTGCTTTCCAGAGTCCAGAGTCTCTCATGGTTTGTCTCCATCTCTGATTTCTTCCCATTCAGTTTTTCCTCCCTTCCCCTGGGTCCTCTGTGCTATTCCTTATGTTCCACATATGAGTAAAACCATATGATAATTGTCTTTCTCTGCTTGACTTATTTCACTTAGCATAATCCCCTCCAGTTTCATCCATGTCAGTGCAAATGGTGGGTATTCATCTTTTCTGATGGCTGAGTAATATCCCATTGTATATATGAACCACATCTTTATCCATTCATTGGTTGAAGGGCATCCTGGCCCCTTCCACAGTTTGGAGCTGTTTCAGAAGCAGAGGGAAGAGACCAAATACATATTCCTATTATGCTGCACCTGTTATTGGCCAGCCTCTGGTGTGGTTTATATCTCTTTAAAGATGATGATGAGGGGCGCCTGGCTCAGTCTTTAAGCGTCTGTCTCTGGCTCAGGTCATGATCCCAGGGTCCTGGGATTGAGCCTGGCATTGGGCTCCCTGGTCAGTAGAAAGACTGCTTCTCCCTCTTCCACTCCCCCTGCTTCTGTTCCCTTTCTCATTCTCTCTCTCTCTGTCAAATAAATAGATATAATCTTAAAAAATAAAAATAATAATAAAAATGATGATGTGTTGGGGCACTTGGGTGGCTCAATCGGTTAAGTGTCTGACCTTGGCTCAGGTCATGATCTCAGGGTGGGATGGAGCCCTGCATTGGGCTCCTCACTCAGCAGTGAGAATGCTCATCTCTCCCCCTCTCCCTCTGCCACTCCTCCCTGCTCATGCTCTCTTTCTCTCTCCCAAATAAATAAAATCTTTTATTTTTTTAAAGATTTTATTTATTCATTTGACAGACAGACAGAGATCACAAGTAGGCAGAGAGGCAGGAAGAGAGAGGGGGGAAGCAGGCTCCCCGCCAAGCAGAGAGCCTGATGCGGGACTCGATTCCAGGACCCTGAGATCATGACCTGAGCCAAAGGCAGAGGCTTAACCCACTGAGCCACCCCGGTGCCCCAAATAAAATCTTTTAAAAATGATGAGCTAATATAAGATGTTTTCACAGCATTTCTCCTTACTGCTTACCAAGTCAGCTTTCTTGAATTACGTTTATAGAAAGTGAATGATCTAGTTAACTTCAGTTTTAGGATGACTGTTATTTGTTCCCACTTGGGGCCAAACCACAAGCAAAATTTTGGTCTTCTTTTCAAATTGGTCATGAAGCATTTTTAATTGGATTTTTTTTGGCATTGAGTTGTATAAGTTCTTTATTTACTTTGGGTTTTAACACTTTATTGGATATATCATTTGCAAATATCTTCTCCCATTCAGTGGGTTGTCTTTTTGTTTTGTTGATGGTTTCCTTCACTGTCAAAAGATTTGTATTTTGGAATAGTGCCAATAGTTTAATTTTGCTTTGGTTTTCCTTGCTGAAGAAAACAAAAACACTAATTCAAAAAGATATATGCACCCCTATGTTTATTGCAGCATTATTTATTATAGCCAAGATATGGAACACAAGTGTTCATCTGTAGAAGGATGGATAGAGCACACACACACACACACACACACACACACACACACACACACATTATTACTCAGCCATAAAACACAGAATCTTGCCATTTGCAATAACACGGATGGATCTAGAGGTTAATACCGTATGATTTCACTCATATGTGGACTTTAAGAAAACAAAGAAAAAAGAGAAACAAAAAACCAGACTTTTTTATACATAAAACAAACTAGTGGTTGCCAGAGGGGAGGTGGATAAGAGGATGGGTGAAGGGGATTAAGAGTACACTTATTGTGATGAGCCCTGAGTAATGTATAGAATTGTTGAATCACTATATTTTACACATGAAACTAATATAACATATGTTAATTATACTGGAATTTAAAAATACACAAAAAGTTTTTAGTAGCATGGACATCAAAATATAATTTTTGCAAGGTTATTTTATGTAGGTGGCATGAATTATTTTTAATTTGAAAAGTCTTCATTACATAGGTCAAGAATTTGCACATGGGGGGCGCCTGGGTGGCTCAGTGGGTTAAGCCGCTGCCTTCGGCTCAGGTCATGATCCCAGGGTCCTGGGATCGAGTCCCGCATCGGGCTCGCTGCTCAGCGGGAAGCCTGCTTCCCTTCCTCTCTCTCTGCCTGCCTCTCTGCCTACTTGTGATCTCTCTCTGTCAAATAAAAAAATTTAAAAAAAAATCTTAAAAAAAAAAAAGAATTTGCACATGGGTATATAAAACAGAATTTTAAGAACTTGTAAGCTCATTAATATATAAGAGAAGCCCTCAAACTTAACAGTTTCTCATTTTCTGAAAAAACAAAAACAAAAACAAAAACTACCCAAAATTCTGTATTACCAGAGAACATGAAAAACACTACATACCTGATCATAGGGATTGAAAAGCATATTTGGTAGCTATATTTGTGGTAAGCATAGCATAATGTATAAATTTATTAAATCACTGTATCATACACCTGAAACTAATGTAACACTGTCAACTATACTCAAATTTTTAAAATGCTTTTCAGCAAATTGAAACATACATCTTTTCATCCTGCATAGAAAGAATTTGATATACACTAAAAATTGTATCTCTACATTCCAGTAAAATATATTGACTGATGCCCAGGGCTTACTAAATGCTTGCAGCTGATAAACTCCTCTCTATTAAATTAGAATAGTCTTCCTGCCACCAATGGAGTGGTAAAAGAGACAAGATAGGGCTGTATTTTTTTTCCCCAAACCTGTTTATGCCAATTGAACTTGCTATTGTAATTCCATAATTTAATTTTAATATTATGACAATAAATGAAACATGACTACAAAAGTAAAATTGTTATTTTTGTGAAAACCAGTTGAATGAGCAATATTAGGAATAAAATAAAGGACTTAAGTAGTGGTATAGCAGAGATTAATAAGAATGTTATAAAGCACTTCATACTAATACTGTTAAAAAATTAGAAGAAATAGACTTCTAGAAAAATATAAACTATTGAAAGTGACTCAGTAGTTAAACATATAATTGCCAGACAATCCAGGAGTTTCACTTTTTTGTTATATACCCAAGATAATTAAACACTGGTATTCAAACAAATACTTGCACCTGAATGTTCATAGCAGCAGTATTTACAATAGTCAAAAAGTAGAAATGATCCAAATACCCATTAATAAATGAGTAGGTGAGCCAATTATGGTACATCCCCCCAAGGGAGTATTATTCAGCCATAAAAATTAATGAAATTGTGATACATGTTGCAATGTGGATGAAGCTTGAAAACATGCTAAGTGAAAGAACCCAGACACAAAAGACAACATATTGTGTGATTCTATTAGTGTAAAATGTCCAGGATAGATAAATCCATCAATACCGAAAGTCAAGTTAATGTTTGCCAGGGGATTAACTGCTTTGTGGGTATGAGTTTTAATTTTGGGCTGACAAAAATATTTAAGAACTAGATTGATATGGTGATTGTATAACACTGTGAATGTAGTAAATATCACTAAATTCTTCACTTCAAGATGATTATTCCTATGTGATTTTCACCTCAATAAAAAAATAAAAAGAATGTCCCAAAATAATTTTCCAAGAATGCTTAGTAACCCACTGTCAAAATTACTATGCACAGGATGCCTGGGTGGCTCAGTTGGTTAAGCAACTGCCTGTGGCTCAGGTCGTGATCTTGGTGTCCCAGGATCTAGTCCCACATCAGGCTCCCCGCTCAGTGGGGAGCCTGCTTCTCACTCTGACCCTCCCCACCTCATGCTTTCTCTCTCTCTCTCAAATAAATAAATAAGAAATCTTTGAAAAAATTACTACACACAAAATATATCAAGGCACCATGAATGAGCACCAGCAAGGAAAAAAAAAAACAGTAGTATCCCCAAAAGTCTTCAGATGTTGGTCTTATGAGTTACAAATTATTTCTTTAAACTGTTTATAAAGTATGTCTTCTATGTTTTAAAAAGTAAGAGATAAAGTTAAAATATCTCTAGAGAACAAGAAAGTATAAAAATAAACCAGCAGATTTGAATTGTAATGAAATAGAATTTCTAGAAATATAAAAATACTGTAACTAAAGTTTAAAATTCAGTAGATGAAAATTGACTACAGAAGATGTAGAAAATTTAAATACCTTTACATCAATTTTTTAAAATTGAATTTATAATGAAAAACCTCTGTACAAACACCTCTGTACAAAACCTCTGTACAAACACCAATCCCAAATGCCTTGACTGGTAGATTCTACCAAATATTTAAGAAATAATATCACCTGTACACAAAGTCATTTAGAAAATAGAGGAAGAGGGGACATTTCATGGCACATTTTATAAGGCCAGAATTTCCCTGATATGAAGATCAGAAAAATAAAAGACAAGGAAACTATAGATCAATATACCTCATGAACAAAAATCCATAACAGAACATTAGTAAATAGAACCTAGCAATATACAAAAAGGATAGTAACTCATGGTTTATTTTCATCCCTATATTGAAAGTTTGATTTCCTATTTGAAAATCAAGCAATGTAGTTCACAACATTGATAGACACTAGGCAGGAAATCTTAGATTCTTCTCAAATAGATGCTGCAAATCATTTGACAAAATTCAATACCCACAGAGTTCTGCCTGCAGCCAAGATGGAATAATAGGAACTTTATTCGCACTTCTGCCTAAAACAACTTTAAAAACCTGGGCAAAGCATACAAAATATTAATTTCCAAGACATTGGGTATCATTGAAGGAAGGGTGGTTAATACCTGAGAAACAGGAAAAAAAAAAAGGTGAGTCCTAGATTACTGTCTAGAGAGAGTATTTAGACCATGGCACAGGGAGAGAAACCAAGGCTGAGCCCACTAAACTGTAATTAGAGGAGAGGAAGCCGAGAGTCTGGGGAGGCAAGGATAATTAGGGCTCATGAGGCAGAGTATGGTATCTTTTTTGTTGTTGGAAACTGACACACTCATTCTCAAAGATGAATGTAATTAACAGATGAAAACAGAAAAACGTATGATCATAATAGACACAGATAAAGCATTTGACAAAATCCACCATTTATTTTTGATAAAAAATTCTCAGCAAACTAGGAATAGAAGGAAATCTTAACCTGATAAAGTGTGCCAGGCAGAAAACTATAGCTAACATTGTAAGCAAAGGTGAAAGTATGTTTCTGCCCTGAGATCATGAAACGATGCAAGGAAGTCATCTTTTACCACTTATATTCAACAGTAGACTGGCAGTTCTGTCTATTGCTATATGGCAAGAAAGAGAAATCCAGATAGGCAAGGAAAAACTGAAACTAAAACTGCCACGATTTTAAGACTATATGATCTTCTATGTAGAAAATCTGTTGGAATCTATCAAAAAAAGCTACCGAAACTGAGTGAATTTAGCAGAGGTTCAGGATAGAAGATCAACATACAAAAATCAGATTATTTGGTTTATTTTGATGTTGAGTTGTATAAGTTCTTTATATATTTTGGATATTAACCCACTATTAGATATATTCTTTGCAAATATCTTCTCCCATTCAGTAGGTTGCCTTTTTATTTTGTTGCTGGTTTCCTGTACAAAAATTTTTTTTTGATGTAGTCTCAATTATTTTTGCTTCCCTTGCCTGAGGAAACATATCTAGAAAATGTTGCTAAGGCTGATGTCTAAGAGATTACTGAATATGTTTTCTTTAAGGGTTTTTTTGTGGTTTCAGGTCTCATGTTTAAGTCTATAATCCATTTTGAGTTTATTTTTGTGTATGGTGTAAGGAAGTGGTTCACTTTTATTTTTTTGCATGCAACTATCTGGTTTTCCCAGCAATGTTTCTTGAAGAGCTTGTCTTCTCCATTGTATATTCTTGCCTCTTGTGTGATAGGTTAATTGACAATATAAGCATGCTTTTGTATCTGGGCTCTCTATCCTCTTCCATTGATCTGTATGTCTATTTTTGTGCAAGTACCATACTGTTTTAGTTACTATAGTTTTGTAGTATATCTTTAAATCTGGGATTATGAAACCTCTAGCCTTATTCTGCTTTCTCAAAAGTGCATTGGCTATTAGGGGTCTTTGCAGTTCCATACAAATTTTAGAATTATTTGCTCTAGTTCAGTGAAAGATACTATTAGTTTTTTGATGGGGATTGTACTGAATCTGTAGATTACTTTAGGTAATATGGACATTTCAACAATATTAATTGTTTCAATCTGTGAGCATGGTATATCTTCCCATTTTTATGTCATCTTCAATTTGTTTCATTGGTATTCTATAGTTTCAGAGCACAGGTCTTTCACCTCCTTGGTTAAGTTTATTCCTAAGAATTCTATTCTTTTTGGTGAAATTATAAATGAGAGTATTTTCTTAATTTCTCTTCCTGCACCTTCGTTATTAGTGTACAAAAAACACAACATATTTCTGTGTATTTATTTTGTATCCTGCACTTTACTGAATTTATGTATTAGTTCTAGTAGTTTATTGCTGGTTTTCTGTGTATAATATCATGTCCTCTGCAACAGTGACAGTTTTACTTCTTCCTTACCAATTTGAATGTCTTTTATTTCTTTTTCTTTTCTGATTGCTGTGGCTAGGATTTCTAGTACTATGTTGAATAAAAGTGATGAGAGTGGCCATCTTTGTCTTGTTCCTGGTTGTAGAAGAAAAGATTTCAGCTTTTCACCATTGAGTATGATGTTAGCTGTGGGCTTGCCATATATGGCCTTCATTATGTTGAAGTATGCCCTATCTAAAACCATATTTTTGGAAGTTTTTTATCATGAGTAGATGTTAAATTTTGTCAAATGCTTTTTCTGCATCTATTGAGATAATTATATGTTTTTTATACTTCGTTTTGTTAATGTGATATATCACATTGATTTGTGCATGTTGAAACATCCTCATATCCGTGGGATAAATACCACTTAATTGGACCTAAATAGACATTTTTCTTAGTATACATGCTATGGCCAACAGACACATGAAAATATGCTCAACATCACTAATTATTAGGAAAATGTAAATCAAAGCCATAATGATATATTACCTTATACCTGTTAGAATGGCTAGAATCAAAAAGACAAGAAATAACAAATGTTGACATGGAGAAAAAGTAATCCTTCAAACACACTGTTGGTGGGAATGAAAATCGGTGCAACAACTGTAGAAAACAGTATGGAGGTCCCTCAAAAAGTTAAAAATAGAAGTACCATATGGTCCAATATTTCCATTACTGGGTTTTTACCCAAAGAAAATGAAAACATTAATTTGAAAAGATGTATACATCCCCATGTTTATTGCAGCATTATTTACAGTAGCCAAGTTATGGAAACAACCTAAAAGTCCAGGGATAGATGAATGGATGAAAATATATATAATGGAATATTAATCAGGCATAAAAAAGAATGAGATCTTGGATTTGCAAACAACATGGATGGACCTAGAGGGTACTATGCTAAGTGAAATGAGTCTGACAGAATGACAAATACCTTATTATTTCACTTATATGTAGAATCCAAGAGTCAAAACAAACAGATACAGATCCATAAATACAGAAAACTAACTGACAGTTGCCAGAGGAGAGTGTGGTGGCAGATGGGCAAAATGGGTAAAGGGGAGTGGGAGGTACAGTCTTCCAATTATGAAATGAGTAAGTCACAAGAATGAAAGTTATACCATAGGGAATATAACTAATGGTATTGTAATAGTGTTGTATGGTGACAGATGGTACCTATACTTGTGGTGAACATAGCATATAGGGTTGCTGAATCACTATGTTGTACACTTGAAACCAATGTAACATTGCATGTCAACTGTACATCAATAAACATTTGTTGTATTTTTATATATTAGCAACAATCAAAAATTACAATGGAAAAAATGCCATTAACAGTAGCATCAAGATATGTTAAATACTTATGGATTAATCTGAGAAAAGATATGTAAAACTGAGAAAAATCAGAGAAGACCTAAATAAGTAGAGACATATATTGTTTTCATGAATCAGAACAAAGATTGATATTATTAAAATGTTAATTATTTCCAATTTTATCTACAGATTTAACTCAATCCCAATTAAAATGCTGGCATTTTTTTTGAAATTGAAAAGATAGTTCTCAAATTTACATGGAAATATAAAGAACCGAAATTAGCTAAAACAAATTAAAAAAAGAAAAAAATTTGGAGGACTTGTACTAGCTGACTTTCAAGTCTTAATATAATACTACAGTATCATGACAGTGTAGTATTGGCATAAAGATAAACAACTAGATTGATTTTTGCCAACATCTGTGAAACTGTGGCAGGCCAACTTATCAGTTTATAAGTAAGGTAAAATCTCAGACAGTTGACAGTTCTTGACACAAGAGCCTTCAATGTTATTTGTGATGATATATTTCTTTTTTTTATAAAGTAAAAATTCAGTTTATTCATCTCTTTATGACACAGTACACAAGAGGCAAAGTGTTTCACATCATAGATTTCACTTCCAACTCCTGGAATGCTCATTTCTTTGGCTAAAAGGAGAGACTAGACATAAGAGGCAGGCAATGCTTAGGCAACTGCAATAAGAATGGGGAGGAGGTGATACTAATGCCAACCCTGCGGGGACGGGCCCAAGGGGAATATTAATCACAAGCTATTTTCTAGAATTGTTAGCTGGAAACAAAGGAGCATCACTCCTGGATGCTCAACCATCTTGGGCCTCAGTCATCCCCACCACACAGGTACAGCAGCGCTTTATGGTAGTCGCCCTTTGTGTCTTGCTTGATGTAGTAATACAGGGACTTGCCATACTTTCTCTTGAATTCAGACCTAATTTTCAACACGTCCACTTCACTGTGAGAGACCATGATTCTTATCAGAACTTTATCATGAATCCCCTTGCCCTTCATGGAGTCATACAGTCGGTCAGCAAAATACAGGGGCTTATTCTGAATGCACTGGACCAGGTTTAGCATTTTCCTGTTCTCCTTTGACCTTCTTCTTGATGCTCTCCAACATGTCATAAAGTCTTGTACCTATCAAATACTTTCTGGAGGTGACACACACTCCACTCAGTCATGATGCTGATCCACTTGGGTACATCAGTTCCTTTCCTCTTCACTCTGACATCATAGAGATCCTGGGCATCTTGGTCAATCAGTTCATAATCAATGACAGAGCCATCCTCTGCTCTTCTACCCTTTGCAAGGGCAACCATCAGCTTGTGGAAGTCACCAGATGTGTCAGAAACAATGTCCTTCTCCAGATCAGTCTTGTACATTTCCTTGTGGACTCTGTTAATTTCCTGAAGCTCTTGGTTCTTGAGCAGATGATCTCAATGAGGGAGTCCTCATCAGTCTCCAGTCCCTTCATGGAGGCTTTCAGCTCAGAAGCATCATACTGAGGGGCGCCTGGGTGGCTCAGTGGGTTGAGCCTCTGCCTTCGGCTCAGGTCATGATCTCAGGGTCCTGGGATCGAGCCCCGCATCAGGCTTTCTGTTCAGCGGGCAGCCTGCTTCTCCCTCTCTCTCTACCTGCCTCTCTGCTTACTTGTGATTTCTCTCTCTGTCAAATAAATAAATAAAAAATCTTAAAAAAAATCATACTGAGCAGGTGTTTTTAATAGGCCCCAAATCACTGTCTCCAGGTGGCCGGACAAGGCTGACTTCAGCGTTAATGCAAGTTCCTTTTTGGTCCTTCTCTGGTAGGTGAAGGCAATATCCTGTCTCTGTTCATTGCTGCGTTTGATCAAAATGTTGACAATGGTGACCTCACCCACACCTTTGGTCTTGATGGCTGTTTCTATGTTCAGAGCATCATGCTTAGCATCAAAATTGGTGTATGCATTGACCAACCCATATGTGCTAGGGGGCATGGAGTGATCACCCTCCAAGCTGAGCTTGCAGAGAATTTCGTGAACAGTAGACATTTTGAAGGAAGCTGGGCCTGGCGCCGAGAGCAGCAAGCATCCCCAGTTGTAGAGCCTGTGATGATACATTTTTTTAAAGATTTTATTTATTTATTTGACAGACAGAGATCACAAGTAGTCAGAGAAGCAGGCAGAGAGAGAGGAGGAAGTAGGCTCCCTGCCAAGCAGAGAGCCCAATGTGGGGCTCGATCCCAGGACCCTGGGATCATGACCTGAGCTGAAGGCAGAGGCTTTAAACCATTGAGCCACCCAGGCACCCCAACGATATATTTCTTAAGCTAGGTTGTGAGTATGTGGATCTCCATTTAATGTTTATTCTTTATATTTTACATTCCCATCATAAGTTATTTTTATATGATACATTTAATAATAAAAACAAAATACTAAATTGATTTGGAAAACTTCAGTAAATCCATGTCACTAAAAATGGGACTATCAAGCCAAATGGGATTACTACATTGATAAATAATCGGGAATAAGATTACACAATATAGGGACGCCTGGGTGGCTCAGTTGCTTGGGCAGCTGCCTTCGGCTCAGGTCATGATCCCAGCGTCCTAGGATCGAGTCCCACATCGGGCTCCTTGCTCATCAGGGAGCCTGCTTCTCCCTCTGCCTCTGCCTGCCATTCTGTCTGCCTGTGCTTGCTCTCTCTCCCTCTCTCTCTCTGACAAATAAATAAATAAAATCTTAAAAAAAAAAGATTACACAATATGGGATTCTTCACTCAGTATGCTTTACAAGTGCCTATAGATTCTTACTCCATGTCAAATGAACTGAAACTAGAAATCATTAATGACACTTATGAATGAGTTTTATACAAGAAAAATTATAATGCTGGCCTTGGTCCTACATCAGAATATTGGGAAAGGAAGGTACATTTATGTTTTAAGTTAAAATAAAATATCTAAGGCATTTATTTATGTATCCTTTCTTTTACTGTTTTCTCTTTTTTAAAGGAGGTTTTAAAATTAGTCAACCCTCTATCTGTCTCTATGGCATTGGTAAGTGGGCTCGCATCATATTTTAATTAATTAATGTAGCAAACAAGTTCTTGGGTAAATATTTCTCAGATGTTTGGCTTTTCAATTAAGTAAAAGCGCAAGAGCTCAGGGAGAACTTCAAATCTCCATGGCACCCCAGGGACTTATTTTCAGCTCAGAGTACAACAGGAAACCTGACATTGATTTAGGCTGAGATTGAGACATTCAAGGGGACATGGTAAGTTTAGAGGTAATTACGTATTTATAGATGAGATTTCAGGTGTAGGTGCAGAACTTCAATAATGAGACCTGATATCCTTGAAATTTGGCTTTTATTTTCCCTTGACTATTCATGTCTTAATTCCAAGTTGCTTCATATTTCTCTCTTTCCTGTTAGGTGAATAGAAGGGAAGACAGATGTATAGTGAGAGAAGGAGAGAGATTAAAGAGAGGAAGGTAGAGAAAGATACTGGGAAAGAAAGAGAGGAAGCAAGGAAGATGGAAGAAAGGGGCCAACCAGGAAACAAATAGATTTAGCAGAACAGAGAGAAATATGTAGAAGGAATTTAAAAAACTGGAGTAGAAAGGTTGTGCCTATGGTGGTAATAGTGAATTCTAATTAAAAATTTTCTACTATTTATTATGCCCTTTCAATTTACTAGGCTCTTTGCCTTATACCATTTAACCTTACAACATTAAGAAGTAGTTCCTTTAATTCCCATTTTACAAATTAGAAAACAGAGGCCTAAAGAAGTTAACTAAATTTTTGCAAAGTGGTGGAGTCTGGATTTGAATCAGCATCTGTTTGTCTCTAAAGCCTATACTTTCCTCCACTGTATCATACTAGCTCTGCATGACACTGAAACAACATGTTAAAAGGCAAGAGTTTATGCTAAATAGGTTATCTGGCATCGTATAAACAGAACACAGAGAAATAATCTAGCTTTTGTTTCTCTTTATTACCTCTCTTCATACTCCCCACAAAGGAGATTAAGCAGGCAGGCAGGGAGAAACATAAAATTCCAGCTTCAGTTTTTACTATTGCTGGAGCTTTCAAGTCAAAAAGATAGCTTACCTCCCTCTGATCTCACAAAGGGCATAATGCCCAGTGCACTCATAGAAACTCAGTCTAAACTAGCATTTCTTAACCTTTTAGGCATTATGAACTCCTTTGAGATTCTAAAGAAAATTAAGTATTCACTCTCTAGAAATATGCACATACATGCAAAATTTTGTGGAACAATTCAGGAATTTTGTAGGCACCCTCAAAGTTCTGAGGTTTATATCTGAGATAAAGGTCTTAGGGTCTGGAACTGAAAAAAATGACCCTGAATTCTGAGACAGAGGATGAGCACAAAGCCTAGAACTTGGCTCTGCCAGAACTTGGTTGAGTCATTTTCAAATGCAAGGTTGGCTGTGATTATCTTCTCTTCAGTTTTATGGCATATCCCTAGGAAAAGCTTGATGCATGAAGCTTAAGTTTAAATTCCTACCCAGACTTGTACCTGATATGCATTAAGAAAGTTCCATTAAAGCATTAAATTATTTGTGCACTTCAGTACCCACTAGTGGTCAAGGAAAAATATTTTGCTTAGAGTACTGTATGTTAGAGATGGCTGTCACTTCCTGGAGTACAGCTCACTCTGAATTTCAGAATAAGGTCTTCTCTTTAGACATTGCTTACTTTCAATTTTGATTTTTCAAAACTCATGTATTCCACTAAAATTTTGATAAGACCCTGTTGGAGTTCATGGTGAAATAATGGCATATGAGAAAATAATGCTGGACAGAGTCAAGACCTGCCACTAACTTGCTATGTTATTATTACCAAAGGTAGAGCACATTCCCCTTGTGTCCTCAGTATTTTCATTTGTTAACATGAAGGGATCATACTATTGTCAGTGCTTTTCAAACCTCTTTAAATTTTTATAGTATTGAAAATGTGTGTTCAGTGGAAATCTTATATAAACAAATGGAGGTAGAGTTACTATGATCACAAAGTGATGATAGTAATGGCAAAGAGTCAGATTCCCTCCCCCCTTCTCATTCTCTCTCTATACCACCAACACATCCATGAATGAATTCCATATAGTTTGAAAATGGTTGAACCAGAGAGCAATAGCATGTAATGGTTGAGAATGTGCTTTAGAGTCATGCATATATGGGTTCTGTTCCTGACTTCCTCACCACTTAATAGCTCTATGCTTTTCAGCTAACTAATTAATCCCTCTATGCCTCAATTTCCACATCTGACAACTGAGGATGATAAATAGCTCTTATTCCATAAGATGGTTGGGAAGATTTAGGAACTTAATGCATGCAAAGTGATTATCCAGTGCATGGATATTAGTTATTTATCTGTTATTAGTTATTAGTATTTATCTGTATCATTTTAAACAAAGACTTGGATCATGAAAAATTAAGTCATCTAGCTTTCCCATTGTGCTTTCTTTCTCAATAACTTCTTCCTTCCTATGTTATGCTATAACTAGAGAAACTAGCATAGTAGGCAGGATCTCCCAGTCTCTTTAACATTTTAGCTACACTACAATAAGTACAATAAATGGATGTAGTAAATTATTAGTCACATAGCACATTTTTGAGCTATACCTGTGATTTTCCATTTTTATCTTTTTAGTCATGGGGTGTTTTTATTTTTTTTTAAATAAACTATTACTCAGGGCGCCTGAGTAGCTCAGTTGGTTAAGCCTCCCACTCTTGATTTCAGCTCAGGTCATGATCTCAGGATTGTGAGATTGAGCCCCACATTGGGCTCCATGCTGGGTGTGGAGCCTACTTAAGATTCTCTCTCTTCCTCTGCCCCTCCCTCCTCCCAAAAATTAAAAAAAATGAAAAAAATAAAATACTACTCTGCAATTCAGTATGTAAAACACGTAAGAGTAGAGCTGCTCTAATTGAGTCAGGATGGAAGAGTCCCTCTTATGTCTTCTCAGCTCCTGCAACACCACCCTCTTCACACACTCTGGAGAACTCAGAAGTACTCCAGTGCTCTGTGGAGCAATGTTTGAAAACCACTGGACCTCTAAGACCCTTCTATATCTTATGTTCTGTGGAACTAATTCATTTGAGATGTGGGCATACAATTTGAGATTTTTCCATACTCCCATCATTACAAGGAAAATACAGATCCTAGAAAAAAATAATTTGCCCCTAGAGATCATTCTTAACACTCATGAGATGAGAAATGTAGCTTCCGTGCCCTACTACTGTGATCCATTTTGAGTCTATCTGCTCAGAACTCCCACAGTACATTAAAAAAATAACCATAACAGCTTTATGGAGGTATAACTGGCATACATAAACTATATATTTAAAGTATATAATTTAATTTTTTCACATATGTCTACAGCCATGAAACCATTATTACCATAAAGAGAGTGAATATATCCATTATCTCCCAAAGTTTTAACAGGCCTTTTGGGAATCCCCCTCAGCCCCAGAAAACTGTTTTTGGTCACAGTATAATAGTTTACATTTCTTGGATTTTTATATAAATGGAATCATATAGTCTATATCCTTTTTTTGGTCTGGCTTTTTAAACTCAATGTAATTATTTTGATATACATCTAAATGTTGTATATCAACAATTTATTTCTTTTTACTTATGAGCAGTATTCCATTGTATGGATATACCATTTTGTTTATCCATTCATATGTGGATGGACAATTGAGTCATTTCTGGTGTTTAGACCATCTACATTTAATGTAATTGTTGATATGGCTAACTTTAATCCTTTCGTCCTGCTATTTTTTTCTCATTTGTCATATGTGTTCTTTGTTCCCTTTCCTGTCCTTTTTGTTTTTTGCTTTATTTTGGATTAACTGAAATTTTTATTTCCATTTAATCTCCTTCATTGTCTTATTAATGTTGTCTTTGTTTTCTAATTTTATTAGTATTTGGGGGTTACTTATAATATACATCTTTAATTACAATCTATTTTCAAGTGATATTATACTACTTACCATATGGTATGGGAGACTTACATGAGTATAATTCCACTTCTCTCCTCTAAGCCTTTGTACTACAGTTGTTATGCATTTTGCTTTTATTCATGCAACAAATATCACAATAAATTGTTTTTATTTTTTAAACAGTCAATTATCTCTTACAGTATTAAAATTATAAGAGCAAATTCTCTTATATTTTTACTTTTATGTGTACCATTTTTTGTGTTCTTTCTTTTTGTAGATCTATGTATCTATCTAGTATAATTTTTCTTCTGAGACTTTAACTTGAAGCATGGGTTTGCTGATGATGAGTTGTATCAGCTTTTGTGTGTCTGAAAACATCTTTAATACCCCTTTTAAAGATTTTTTTAAAAGTTTTTTTTATTGTGGTAAAATATACATAACATAAAATTTACCATTTTAACCATTTTAAATTATTCAGTTCAGTGACGCTGAGTACATTCACATTGTTGTACAACCATCACTAACATGCATATTCAGAACTTTTTCATCTTTCTTAACTGAAACTCTATACCTATCATATACTAACTCTCCACTCCCCTGCTATCAGCCCCTGCCAACCACCCTTCTCCTGTCTCTGAATCTGACTACTTTAGGTACCTCATATAAGTGAAATCACACACTTTTTTTGTCTTTTGGTGAGTGGTTTATTTCACTTAGTATAAAGTCCTCAGTGTTCAGCCATGTTGTAGTATGTGTCAGTTACCTTCATTTTTAAGGCTGAGTAATATTCTACTTTATGTATATATCACATTTTGTTTATCCACTCATCAGTTGATGGACATTTGTGTTCCCATCTTTTAACTATGGCAAATAGTGTTGCTTTGAACATGGGTGTACAGATACTTGTTCAAGTCCTTGCTTTTACTTCTTTTGGGTATATACTCAAAAGTAAGGGCTGTGCCCCCTTTATTTTCAGAAGACATTTTCTCTTGTTTTTTTTTTTTTTACTGTGTTATGTTAGTCATCATACAATACATCATTAGTTTTTGATGTAGTGTTCCAAGATTCATTGTTTAACACCCAGTACTCCATGCAATCCATGCCCTCCATAATACCCACCACCAGGCTCACCCATTTCCCCACCACCCTGCCCTCTAAAACCTTCAGTTTGTTTCTTGGAGTCTATAGTCTCTCATGGTTCCTCTCCCCCTCCGATTCCCCCCCCCTTCACTTTTCCTTTCCTTCTCCTAATGTCCTCCATGTTATTCCTTATGTTCCACAAGTAAGTGAAACCATATAATTGACTTTCTCTGTTTGACTTATATCTCTCAGCATAATATCCTCCAGTTCCATCCATGTTGATGCAAAAGTTGGGTATTCATCCTCTCTGATGGAAGATATTTTCTCTTGACAGTTTTTTTCTTTTGGTGTTTTGGAGATAATACTACACTGTCCTCTCACTTGCATTGTTTCCAATGAAAAAAATCTGTCATTCTTACTCTACATAGGTATCTTTTTTCTCTGACTACTTTTAAGATTTTCTTTTTATCACTGGTTTTCCTGAAATTTGATTATGATATAAATTGGTGTGGTTTTCTTCTTTTCTTCGTTTTTCTGATTTGAGTTTTCTTGATCTTCTTGGGTCTGTGTTTTTATATTTTCATGAAATGTGAAAATTTTTGTGCATCATCTTCAAATATTTTTCTTCTCTTCCTTCTCCTTTTTACTCTTTGTGTTTTGTTTTGGATACTAGCTATTTTTGTGGATTTAGGTGTATTGACCTTTTTAATTCCATATCTAATCTGTTATTAATTATTTCTAGTAGCATTTTCCATCTCATACATTGTAGTTTTCATCTCCACAAATTTGATTTAGGTCTTTTTTATATATTCCATATCTTTAACTTTTAATGGAGTAGAATACAGTTATAATATATTTTAAGTATCCTTTTCTGCTTATAATAATGTCTATGCCAATAGTGGACCAGTTTTGGTGGGTTGATTTATTTTCACATTATGGCTCATCTTTTACTGCCACTTTGCATGCCTGATAATTTTTTATTTGATATCCAATATTGTGAGTCTTGTTACTTTGTTGGAGTTGGCTATATATATATATATATATATATATATATTTGGTATTCTATAAATATTCTTGAGTTTTGTTCTGGAGCATAGTGACACCACTTGGAAAGAGAACAATATGTTCAGTTCTTACTTTTAGGTTTGTTAGGCAGAACTAGATTTATGTTCAATCTGGAACTAATTATTTCCTATTACTGAAGATAGATCCTTCTGTCAAAGATCAGGGCCTGTACAATTGCCTGGACTAGTCATGCCCAAGGCAGGGGCCTGGGGAGACTAAACAATGCCTTTGGTCTACGACAATAAATGAGTAGTCTTTGTTCTAATAAGTTCAACCAGACGATGGGGTAGGAGACTAAAAAGCTAGGTGGAGTTTGAAAGTCCTGTAATATGAATGTGTTTCTGTATGTGTATGTATATAATTTGTGCATGCACAGTATATGTTGTTTTAAGCTGAATAGTAGATTACTTCATCTGCCATTTATGGCTATTGTAAGCATACATCCTTTCATAGTCTGGAAATAGAGGAGAAATTTTAGATGCCATTACTATCAGTGAATATTTATGGATTGTGACTAGAGATATATGGTGTTGGGCTGGTATAGGATAGGTCAGTCACAAAGCTGTGACCTCTCCATTACTTTACATGCCAAGATAGGTATTCTAAGGCATCCTAAAATTATTATGAGATGAACTTAGGAAATTAGATCATACAGTCAAAATAAGTAGGTCCCAAACAAGAATTAAATTGAAAATATAAAATAAGCTGCAGTCAGCTTCCACATGTCCATTTTATGGGTCTTGTTTTTGGCATTATTGTTGTTATTCTGCAATTCTGGACAGGTAGATTCAGCATTCAAGAGGCCATTAAATTCTGCAGTTATTTTCTTCCCAGTTAGTATATAGCCACCAGAATGATGTCAATAGGTATGTTTATTTGCAAGGTCATATGATTAATTCTACAAGGGACACATTTCATCTGCCATCTAGACCACTGACACTGGGATTCAATCAGAATTCTTTTTGATCAGCCCATTGATAAGATTTTATTTATTCGACAGACAGATATCACAAGTAGGCAGAGAGGCAGGCAGAGAGAGAGGAGGAAACAGGCTCCCTGCTGAGCAGAGAGCCTGATATGGGACTGGATCCCAGAACCCTGGGATCATGACCTGAGCCGAAGGCAGAGGCTTTAACCCACTGAGCCATCCAGGTGCCCCAGATCAGCCCATTGATAAAACCAAGTTCATACAGTACAGCATTTCTTAATGTTTGGTAAGAAGACCACCTACTAAAGAATCACCTAAAAAGTTCACTAAAAATGTAAATCTATGGGTCTCACTCCAGACCTACTAAATCAGAATCTCAGGGGGTGCCTGAGTGGCTCAGTCGTTTGAGTGTCCAACTCTTGATTTCAACCCAGGTCATGATCTCAGGCTTCTAGAATCAGCCTGTGCTGGGCTCCCTACTTGGTGGGGAGTCTGCTTGTCTCTCTCTCTCTCTGCCCCTCCCCCTGCTCTCTCTCTTTCAAATAAATAAAATAAATCTTTAAAAAGTAAATCAGAATCTCTGGGTGTGGGGCCCAGGAATCTATATTTTTAACAAGCTGCCCACAGGTTTCTGTAGTACACTAATTTTTTTTTTTAAAGCACTTCTATAGAACTAATATATTTTAAAGGAAAATCTTCCTTTATGAGCCAGTACCTTTGTTGTTAATTCCTAAATATTTCCAGGTATCATATAAACTTTGATTTAATCTAAATAATTAGATTTAATCTAAACTTTGATTTACATTTTGGTTCAGTGTTCACTCTTAACTCACTAACATTTTCTCTTGAAGTGGGAGCCACACAAAAACCCAGCTCCAGCTGTAGAGCTTCAGTCCAGTTTGTAGTCAAAGTGCCTCTAGCTGCTTCTTGCACCTCAGCTGTTTAACTCTATTACAGTTAGAGGGATATATTCACTTTGTTTAATCTGTTACTGCTGGTTAAAGAAGTGGTTCTCCGGCTTAGGGGTGCTTTATCACCTGGAGGGCTTGTTAAACCACAGATCACTGGGCCCTGTCCCCAGAGTTTCTGATTCAGCAGATCTGAGTTGAGACCCCATGATTTGCATTTCTAACATATTTCTGAGTGATACTGTTGCTGCAGATCTGGGGACCAACTTTGAGAACCAGAGTTAAAGAAACAGGATGCCTTCTGAAGATTTGAATCAGCTAAAAACTGTTCTCAAACCTGACTGCAGATTGGAATCACCTGATAATCTTAAACAGCATACTAGTGCCTGGGACTTGCTCCAGGTTAAGTAAATCAGAATCACAGGGAGTGAATCCTAGGGGTGAGTGGCTTTAATATACAAAGGTGATTCTAATGTGAATTCAGTGTTGCAACATACATGCTATAAACTCCAGGCCAAATTTCCTTCTATTCTTTCACTTCTTTCCCATGTAACTGAATAATGACTGGAGATGTTGAAAAACTCTTGCATTTATCACTTCCTCCACTGGACAGATTCCTGAATTATACATTGTGTATTGTTGCCTAGGGACAATACTGCTTTTTAACCCCAACTTTGATCTGTTGTCAAGGATCCTGATGCTCCTTCCCTGTGTCTATAGTTTTACAAGTCAATTTCTTTCTGTTGCAATAAGCAATTCATCATCAGAGGTATTATCCGAAGGGTTCTGTGCAGGTGCTCTTCTCTATACAATGTTTGCAACAGGTGATGTTTTTAATCTTTTTATTTCTAGCATCCTCCATAATTGGAATGTGCCAAGCAAGTGACACTAGTTGGAATATCTTAATTATTGCACATTCATCATGAGCATAGTTAGGAATAGTACTTTTGATCATGATGGATCCTTTCTCATTAAAATAATTTGTAGACTGGAGAAATCACAGTTTTGCCACTAAAAGAACTCCCTGAGAGCTATATTGGTGTTTAATTTGTCTGTCAGAGTTGAGATGAGGTAGAAAGCAGTTTCTTCCCAAACTTCCTATGGTCTTACCTAGAATGTGGACTACATTTGGGAAGGGAGCTTCACAGAGACAGGCAGGGAATGTTGGAACCCAATGAAGTCAGGTCTCCAGTTCAGTTTTCTATATTCATTCATGTGCTCAAAAATTATTTGCTGAAAGTCTACTGTGCCAGACACTGTTCTAAATTCTGGGGCTATAGCAATGGAGAAGTTAAAGTTCCTTCTTCATGGCAATGACATTCCATTGGCCAGTGTGTATGTAGAAGATATTTAAAAATGTAAACAAGTAAAAATATTACATATGTAGGTACATAAGTATTCAAATAGTGGTAAATACTATGAAGGAAAGAAGTGAGATAGTGAGAAAGAGTGCGTTGTGAGTGAGGGCAAGGCTATGCTGCTATACCTAAGGATGGCCAATGAGAAGTCATTGCAGAAGCACATTTTCTGGATAACGATTTTAAAATGATCACTCTGGCTACTACACAGAGAATGGTCTATAAGATGACAAGAGTGAATACAGGATGATTAGGGTAGAGGTGGCTGAGCCTAAGACTTTAACAATGCAATAATGAGAAATGAATAAATTTGTGATTATCATGAATATCATGAATTTTACAGGCATAGCCAATGTGAATTGCTGATGGACTGGCTATGGAATGAGAGGAAAAGAGAAAAGTGCCTGGGTTTTGGTTTGAAAAACTGGGATGATGTTGTGCGTATTTACTGAAATGGGGAACGGTGGGAGGAAGAGCAAATTTGGGAGAAAACTCAGGAATTCTATTTTAGTCATATTTACTTTGAGATGTCTATATTGAAATGGTTGGTTAGTATCAGTTGATATGAATCTGGAGTTTAGGAGAGAGAGGTCTGAACTGGTGATATACATTTTTGAGTCTTCAACATATAGAGGGAATTTAAAGCTATGGGCCTAAATAAGATGTCCCAGGGGATGAGTGTAGAAGAGAGGAGAGATCTGAAGCCTGAACCCTGTGGTTAACAGTTGGGGGAAATGAGGAGGATGTGGAGGAGATTAAGAAGGAGCAGTCAGGGGGGAGGAGTCAAGATGGTGGAGAAGTAGCAGGCTGAGACTACATCAGGTAGCAGAAGATCAGCTAGATAGCTTATCTAAAGATTGCAAACACCTACAAATCCAACGGGAGATCAAAAAGAAGAAGAACAGCAATTCTAGAAACAGAAAATCAACAACTCTCTAAAGGTAGGACTGGCGGAGAAGTAAATCCAAAGCTACAGGAAGATAGACCGTGGCGGGAAGGGCCGGCTCCGGGCAAGCGGTGGAGCAACGGAGCACTAAATCAGCACTAAATTTTAAAAGTCTGTTCCGCTGAGGGACATTGCTCCAGAGGCTAAACCAGTGTGAAGCCCACGCAGGGTCAGCGTGGCCCTAGGTCCAGCAGGGTCAGAGAAGGACCGGGAGGTGTCCAGAGTATTGCAGAGCTTGCAGGTATTAGAAGGGGGAAGCCGGCTACAGAGACAGAGCCAAGGAGTGAGCTCTCAGCTCGGGGTTACCTTGAACTGGTCACAGGATGGGTGATCTCGGAGCGCGGCCGGAGGCCAGGGAGACAGGAGTGATTGGGCGCTATTCTCTGAGGGTGTACTGAGGAGAGGGTCCCCGAGCTCTTGGCTCCTCCGGGCTGGAGACTGGGAGGCCGCCATCTTCATTCCCGTCCTCCGGAACTCTATGGAAAGCGCTCAGGGAACAAAAGCTCCCGAAAGCAAACCCGAGCAGATTACTCAGCCCAGCCCCTTGGGCGGCGCAATTCCGCCTGGGGCAAAGACACTTGAGAATCACTACAACAGGCCCCTCCCCCAGAAGATCAACAAGAAATCCAGCCAGGACCAAGTTCACCTACCTACCAAGGAGTGCAGGTTCAATACCAAGGAGAGCAGCGGAATTCCAGAGGAGGAGAAAGCAAAGCACGGAACTCATGGCTTTCTCCCTATGATTCTTTAGTCTTGCAGTTAATTTAATTTTTTTCAATTTTTTTTTCTTCTTCTGCTTAATTTTTTTTAAACTTTTACCTTTTCCTTTTTTAACATTTTTTAACTAGTTTATCTAATATATTTATATATTTTTTCTTTATTCGTTTTTTTAATTGTTTCTTTTTTTTTCCTGAACCTTTTTTTATCCCCTTTGTTCCCCCGACAATTTCGGGTCTCTTCTGATTTGGTTAAAGCATATTTTCCTGGGGTCTTTGCCACCCTTTTACTATTTTACTTGCTCCTTCATATACTCTTATCTGGACAAAATGATGAGGCTGAAAAATTCACCACAAAAAAAAGAACAAGAGGCAGTACCGAAGGCTAGGGACCTAATCAATACAGACATTGGTAATATGTCAGATCTAGAGCTCAGAATGACGATTCTCAAGGTTCTAGCCAGGCTCAAAAAAGGCATGGAAGATATTAGAGAAACCCTCTCAGAAGATATAAAAGCCCTTTCTGGAGAAATAAAAGAACTAAAATCTAACCAAGTTGAAATAAAAAAAGCTATTAATGAGGTGCAATAAAAAATGGAGGCTCTCACTGCTAGGATAAATGAGGCAGAAAAAAGA